>NC_041217.1:12492043-12510078 GCF_002837175.3 Physeter macrocephalus | reverse complement strand
GTGTGGTACGCGGGCCTCTCACTGTTGTGGCCTCTCCCGTTGCAGAGCACAGGCTCCGGACGCGCAGGCTCAGCAGCCATGGCTCACGGGCCCAGCCACTTCGTGGCATGTGAGAAGCCCCATAATGTTTTTTGATTGAATTTCATTTACCTGCTATCAGTATTATTACACCAAGGTATTTTATGTAAGAATAAATTCAACAAAATGCTTTCCATATATTGACTATAGTTAAAAATTTGTTATTGTACACTGAAATTTAAGAGGGTAGTTCTCATATTAAGTATTCTTAACACACACACAGACACACACCAGTGGCTGGAGGAAATTTTTGGAGGTGAAGCACAGGCTTCTGCGATAGCCAGATGCTCCATGAAAAGTCACTGTGAACTTACTTCCCATTATTAGAAATAGGATGCATTATAATGTGTCATACAGCAACATGAAAACTCCAGCAGATTTGCTAAACAATACTTAAAAGACAGTAAAATAGTCATATATAAACAACAATCAGCTATATTAGCATGTAAAATACTTAAAGCATCATTCACTAGCCACCAACATTTTATGTTAAAAATAAAAACAAACGTTTTGAGTGCAGTAGAGTCAGCTTCATCAAAAAGCCGGTGTACAGGGGCTTCCCTGTACACCGCCTGCCAATGCAGGAGACACAGGTTCGAGCCCTGGTCCGGGAAGATCCCACATGCTGTGGAGCAACTAAGCCCGTGTGCCACAACTACTGAACCTGCCCTCTAGAGCCTGTGAGCCACAACTACTGACGCCTGTGTGCCTAGAGCCTGTGCTCCGCAACAAGAGAAGCCACTGCAATGAGAAGCCCTCATACCGCAAAGAAGAGTAGCCCCCGCTCGCTGCAACTAGACAAAGCCTGAGCACAGCAAAGAAGACCCAACGCAGCCAATAAATAAATAACATTTTTTTTAAAAAGGCCTGTGTACAAAATGCTGTAAACTGTATTTGGAGTGTAACACAATAGTATTTCTGTCCATTGTTTAAAATTTTATATTAAAATTTTGACATATTAATGTATTTTTCCCTACATAACAGTCTATAAAAGTAGTAGAGAAACTATCTTTAATGAAGTTTAGGTATTAAAACTAATGACATTCTACTGAGAAAATATTATTAGAGGACATAGTCTATATCCATAGGTCCCATTTTATTCCATTTTACATATGTATATGTGTATATAGTGGTACATATATATCTATATACCTACATCAGTCTATAACTTTACATGTTTACATGTATACAGAGAAGTTTCTATATTATGTTGAATTATTTAAATGATAATTTGTTTAGTAGACTTTTAATTCTGAACAAATTCTTGCATTCTTTAAATTACTTCCATTTGCTCATGGAAAATTTATATTTTTGTGTTCAGCTATATTCTACTGTGCTGTTTAACATTTTGTTATCAATATTCATTACTGATAAGTTCTTTTTTGTCTTTATGAGATAGCAGCATCATTGATATTTGGTCCCTAGATAATGCTGTTTCTTCCTACAAGTTCTGAATCAATCAAATTAAAATAAACCACGTTAGAATATTTTAGCAGGGTGCTATTTTCGTGAGTTAGTCCCACTGAGACTTTTTTAAACTTTCCAAAATGTATTCATATTTTAAAATGTTTTCTACATTTTTTACATTATCTCTAATAATATTACAAATTACCAAATCTTCTCAGGTTCTCAATATTACTAGTATGATATTTGTTAATATACTCTCATTTAATGATTTTACTTTCTTCTTAATCCTGTTTTCCTTTTAGAATTATTTTATGCATTATTATTATTTTTATTATATTGTCTTCCTATCTTTGTAATGGTTAGGGTATGGATTCTGAAGAGAGGCTGTTTGGCTTCAAGCTTCAATACTCAACTTACTAGCCATTTGGCTTTATGCAAATTACCTAAGTGCTTAATAATAATTTCATACTGAAAGCTTTGATATGATGATTAAATTCTTAAAATATATGTAAAATTCTTAGAATAGTGTTTGGCTGGTAAGAAATATAATAACTGTTAACATTTTTATTTAGCCTAAATTCTATGCATTTTAATTATTATATTGATTAAACTAGTTTACTATTTATATGTTTTATTTGTTTTTGTTTTCCTTATTTTTAACAAATCTTCATCTGTAAACTATTTCTTAAAGAATGGTTATACAATATATCTCACAGGCAATATTCTTAAAGAAAAATTAACAACTATAATGTTTGCCAATATTAATATAGCATCACAAGTACAAATAGATCAAGTAATTCTCATATAAAGTGTTTCAATTGATATGTAAATTCACAAAATTATGCAAATCATAATGTTTATTATGCTTATAGATAGGTCAGTCCATATCTCTACGTCTTAATTTTTATAGCAATCCTGTGTTCTATGATCTGAGCTAGTGAAGACACCATACAATCATGTAAATATTGTTTGGATTTTATGTTATAGGGTAAACAAACACCAGCTGGGATTAACACAAGTCTAAATGCTTAATGCATGTTTCTATATCTTAGGAATCTATTATAATTCTTACCATCTTTTAAATATCTGATCTCAAGAATCCAAGAAGAAAAATTATTAATCAGAAAGCCAAAATCTGCATGTTCATATATAAAGCATCATTTAAAAGTAACCATAAATGTAAAAAAGTGGGATATTCTTAGACAGTAAAAGGTTGAATTTATTATCAATAAATATGTTTATTAATCACTTCATTATACAATCATCAGAATTCTCAAATATGTCATTACAAGTAAAAAATATGCTTAAAAATACAGTTTTACAGTATGATATTTATATCATAAACATTAAATAACACTGAGATTTAAAGACTCCAAATTCTGCAATGTACTTGATACCCTGACCTCTATGATATTACATTTACAAAATTTTACTGTACATTAATTGCAAATGTTCAGGTAACTTAAGAATACCAACCATTTATGCTTCCTTTTTAAAGAAATAAAATTTCTGTTAATATTGAAGAGTTATACCCCAGTTTTACTTTTGATATTATCATGAGTATTCAACAAAAATATTACAAATTATTTGGTATAGTAACAGTGAGCTAGTGCCTAAATTCTTGAAGAGAAGCCTGTAGGCGATTGCTACAAGTGCATTACATAATCGTATGGAGTGAATTCCAAAATACGTGTGTGTGTGTTTCATATATTTTAAGGTATAAATTTAATTAATGTTTGGCCCTACCTGAGTTTATTTCTTATAAATAGAGAAAGGAGAAGCAATTCTTGTTTTCATACACAAATAGGCATATATATTACTGGCATTTGGAAATTAGGCTTGTGTGTAAGTCATAATGAGAAACTTATGCGTTCCGTTAAGTATGTCAGTTCTCCCACCTGTCTCATTCTCACTGTAACCAAGCATCCATTAATTGCCAGATTTCAGAGGCATTCCTCTAAGAGCTTTCATACAAAGCTTTATAGCTAAGTAAGTAAAGCCAGTATTCATCATTATCCTCATCATGCAGGGGAAATATATTATTGATAATTTACTAGCCTCCCAACTAGGAGTCAAGCCAAGAGGCTATTTTTTAGTAACAATAAAATTAACAAGAAGTGTAATTTGGACAATACATCTGTGCCTCTTATATCACTTTGTGATCATCTAATCAGTCTCAAAGACTAGCTTTCTTTCTCAGAACCCATTTTTAAAGTCCTTTAACCTCACAATTCAATATACCCTGCCTCACAAAACTCCAGATGTCTATGTGCTTTATCCGTACAACTTTCAAACATTTCTTCAATAATATATAGTTATAGGACAATAACTTCATGGTAACCATGTCCAGTTAGAAAAGTGGTAATAAGCAATGTAATTTAGGGCAAACTTTGTTGTCCAGATTAGCCTTCTTATTTGAGACAACACATTTCAATGCATGGAGCATGTGAGCTCAAGGCAACTACTTGAAATCTGCTCTCTGAATACATAGTTACAAACTTACCACTTCTTTAAGCACCTACTGCAAAATATCATTCTGCTGTATAGATTCATTATGAATTGAATTCATCTCAATTAAAATAACTCTTGGACTAACTTCTATCACTTTTATGCCACCTCCTAAAGTTGACATTTACAACTGTGGTGTTAGAGCAACACCAGCCAAATAAATGTTGTACAGCTTTGAAAAGTCACCTAATACAACTGACACAGTCAAGCTTCAGTTTAAACCATTGGGAATTAGAGATGAGGTGATATTAGTTGACATTTGGCCAGAAATTTATCTCAGTTTCTACTCTACCTTTGTACCTGCCCTGGGTGAGTTTACAAAGACAGCAATACCTATATGAAACAATGGAATCTGAGGATCAATGTTGTACTCAATTATTAATTTAATAATTAATAATTTAACAACAATATTATTATATGTTTATTTTTTAGCTAAAACATAAAGTAAAAGCACAAAACTCTGAAAAAGTTGGGGAAGATAATTTGTATATAATTAATAGAGCTAAAGAGGCGTTGGCATTTTCCATTAAGCCTGGATCTAAAGTTTTGGATTTTATTCCTTTACTGCTTTTGTGTAGTATACAAAAGAAGCAGTGCATACAATTTCTGGGTGCCTATGTTTGGACAAGCTGTGAGGTCAAGGTAAGAGGGATAGAAGAAATGAAGAAAAGTGAAAGGAAGTGAAAAGATGAGAGAAAGAGAAAAAGAGAGAGAGAGAGAGAAAGAGATTCAGCTTATAGATTCAGCAACATGAAGACGAATAAAAGTAAATGATTTTACCCTAGGTAATTTTCTGGACTCGAAACAGTTCTATCAGCAAATTTTCCCTCTAAGGATTAAGCTAGAAGTAAATGGGCAGAAAGGTGCAGAGACAAATTGATATTTTATCTACACTTTTCTGCGAGTTTCTTGAGAGTTTTGCAATGTAGTTAGTATACTGCCTATTAGCTGAGAATCAATACATACTTTTTAAATGAATGAATATATTTGCTGAGCTGTGTTTCTACTTTATACAGTATATTATATAATTTAATGTTTCAATAACTCCAAGTGGTAGACATTATTATCTCTTTTTTTACAGGGGAATAATCTGAAACTCATATACAAAATATCATAAAGAGCTGTTAAACAGTAGATGTAGATTTCAGACTCAGGTCTACTAGATTCCAAATCTGATGGCTTTCTCATTTCCTATTATTATTTACTCTGCCACTACTATGCACACTTGATAATAATCTTTATGATTTTCACCTGCATTGTTTTACAACTATTTTTAATTTTTTTACACACATAATCCATTGAATAATAGATATATTATAAAATACAGGTAATTAAAAAGGAAAAAACAATTAAAATACCTGGCTTTTCCCCAACTCAGAGCCAACCAGGTAATACTTGAGTAGGCACTAGAATATATGAAATAGAAGTGGCATGTGACCACAAAGAAATATTACTGTCAACAGTCAATGAAGAGACATAGAATATTTCCCCAAGGAAATAATGAAATTAAGCATGAAAAGATATTTTCTATGCATGTAGTTGAGGCAGCTGGGGGTGTTGGGAAGTGACTACATCTAGAGGAAAGCCCGATGGTCCCTGATTCTAAGAAAAGCAAGGTAAATGCAAAAACTGATATACTCTCAGTGTGGAAAAAATGATAAACCCAGATACATAGTTATAGGCCTTTTAAACTATGTTCAGAAATTTGGACAATATCCTGTGATAAAAGGAAATTTTAGAAAGTTTTACAGAAAGAAATGATATGATAAGTTATGATTTTGCACAATTACCCATATTCTAATGTGGAAACTGGATTGGGGAAGAGTGAGTCAATTCAAAGATACCAATGAGAGACAATGATAATCTATCCAAGAGATGACACCATCTTGAATCAAAGGGATTGAGAGATTTAGGTATACTGAATGGATAGATTAGAAACATGTTGAGATTGACCATGAAGGTGAAAGATGGAGAACAGTAGAAGTTTCTGACACTAAATAATCTTAAAAACTTCTTACTGTATGATTGTATAATATTAAATTTTATGAATTAACCATCATTTGAATAAACTTTGTGATTTTTTCTATTTTTTATTTTTCCCTACTATAATGATCACTAACATCTGCTACCATTTGTATGCATGCTTTATTTTTTACATAATTTATTGTATGCTCTTGGTTTATAGAGTACTTGAGATGTAAAAGTAAAATGAAATACTTTAACAATTTTTCAACTTTTTAAATTAAGTATATTACTCTTCTCTGTACAATTCCTCATTTATATTATGACTCTTTCTCCACCATTGTGATAAAGTTATTTTGACCATACAATTATCAGATTATTTAAAACAATTCTGCTTAAGTAATAACTACATTGAAATGAAGTTATGGTAGACTTTGAATAAGGAAAAAAATGCAGAGTCTTCTGTAGTCATTGTAACCAGGTGTTTCACAGTTGGCATCATGAAATAATCATGTACAGAAATGCTTCAAAATTAAAATATACTAATTATTCACAATTTGCCATAAGGCATCAGGATGTGAGTTAGTTAAAAGTAAAAATATTTATAGAGATAAGGAAACACTCCCTATTCAAATATAAATGTTCACTGGGAAAACAAACAAGTTAATGTTAAAAGTAAAGAAAAATTATGCAAACTTTCATGAATATCAATATTTAAAATCAATCAATTTAATATATAGAGAATACAATTCTTGTGTTTTTACATTTTTTATCTAGATTACATATTATCACACACAATAGGTATAACAGGTATTGGCGATTGCCATGTAAGCCATTTCACTAATGATTTTATATGGAAGACAAAGTATTGTCTGTCTCAAGTGCTTTTGAAAGAAATATTTTGTCGTGAAAATAGATGGCAGAGGAATTATGCATATTATCAATTTTCTATCTTCATTAAATATTAGTTGTAGCTTGTAGTAAAGAAGTAAAATTGGAAATAAGACTGTATTATTTCCTTAGCACACTTTAATGGGCAATATAATAAATAATTAGACATAATTTAAATAAACATGAAGTCTTTTTTCTTATGAATTTTATAGTTTATTATGTTAATGGGAAACACAAATTAGTATATTCATTGATTCAAAACAAACTAATAGACATTTTTAGATCACCAACTAATTTTATTTTGTGATAAAGCACTGTAAAGGTTTTAAAAGAATGATTCTGGATTCAAAGTGCTCCAAATTAAATGTGGTCATTTTAGGAAAGATTGTAAACAAGAATTTACAATGGTGGTCTCAACAGAGATGGTGGTTATTCATTGTTCTGGCAACTTTATCTCTTAATTTATAATCTAAAGGCAACCAAATAGAAATATTATTCTCTTCTCCAAATATCTTATTCAAATCTGATCCATCACAATGAATAGGAATATAATTTACTTGGTAGCTTAACTCCAAAATTCTTGAGTAATTCTTTATTACTGTCTGTAAAATAGTTCCCATATAGGCTAAATTGGTTAGTCCTATTGACTTTTCCTCTGAAATATATACCAAATTTAACGATTTCTAATCATATCTGGCCTCGAATACTGCAATAGTTTTTTAACTGATCTCCCTGCTACACATTTTAGTTCCTCAAAGCCAATTCTACCCTAATCTTGAATCTTTCTTTTTAAAATGTAAATCATATTATATTCAACATGGTTTAAAAACCTCCATTGGTTTTCCATACCCTTCGAATAAAATCCAGCTCCCTTAATGCAGCATGAAAGACCTCTTTGGTTCTCTGCCCCTACATTTGATCTTACTTCCCATCCCTCTCTCCCTTCCTTACTCTGTCTCCAGAAATGCAGTATTTCTTTCAGCTGCTTGCATAGGCTAAACTCAGTTTTAACCCAAAGTCTTAGCACTTGCTGTTTCTTCTTACTGAAGTGTTCTCTCAGGCAGACTTCTCACTTTATTTAGGATTCTGCTTAACTATCACTCTTTTAGAGAAGGCTTTTCTGCCCAGCCTATCAAGATTAGTGTCCCTACTTTTAATCTCTAATCTTCTACCATGCAATATTTCTCTCTAGAGCAATTATCACTATCTGAGTTTATATTATAGAATGCTTCCACCTCTGGTTAGTTTACCCACTAAAAAATAGGCTCCATGAAGCCAAAAGCTATTTATTATAAATGAAGAAGTGTTCAGAAAAGTGTTTATTAAATGCTTGTTAAATATAAAATAGATGGCTAGTTGGAAGCTGCTACATAGCACAGGGAGATTAGCTCAATGCTTTGTGACGACCTAGAGGGGTGGGGAATGTGGGAGGGAGACACAAGAGGGAGGGGGTATGGGGATATATGTATACATATAGCTGATTCACTTTGTTGTACAGCAGAAACTAACACAACATTGTAAAGCAATTATACTCCAATAAAGATATAAAAGAATAAATAAATGCTTAGACAAATAATTAGTAGCATACAACCTGCTGACAAATTACTTTTTTTAAATTGAATTAGATAAAATTTATATTGAACAAATAATTATCCTTGTGTTTGCATAAATTCAGACCAACTAGTCCACTGCAAGAAAATGAAGGTAATCATATTGAATTTGCTTAAAAGCTAATGGAAACAAAGAAATACTTTTACATTATTTGAAAATTTTACTCTAAATGTGTTTCAAAATATAATATATTTAAAAACAGCACTTTCTGACTTTTTGTTGTTTTTGTTGCTTAAGTAAAATCCAGGTTTGGGGGATTTTGTGAAATATTCAACAGTGATGATCTATGTTTGTTTGGAATTCTTTTGCCCGATGTAATTTTATTTAAGTGAAATAGAAAATTGACGTTAAGTTAAATTTTCTGAAAGTTCATCTATCTTTAGCAGAAAATTGCTACTATAGTAGGAAAAGTTTAAAACTTATCATCTATCTGAAAAACAATATAGAATATAGTAATTTCCATTTATGAAGAATTTGAAACTGTCAAAAGTTTTCTTTTTCTTTTAATTCTACTCACTTGCAAATAATCAAATACCCATACATTGACTTATTCCTTAGAAAGATATCTTTTTATTAGAAAATATGAAAACAAAACGATCAAAACAAGAACAAAAAACCTTCATGAACAAAATTTGTAATGGTGTCAATGAACACAGAGTCCTCCTAGCAGGAAAGAAAGACATTTATAACTCCTATTTTATCTAGATATCTTTTCCATAGAAATGTATTACTGGCTTTCTCTTTCAAAGGGAGTTTTGGGCAGGAAGGATACAGTGAGATCTGAAAGGGCCTGGATTGATAGCACTGCAGTGGTTTTTAGAATCTTTGTCAGTAGGACAAGGCAATAGATCAGCTGTCTCTGAACAAACCCTGCACTGTGCTTTGTGAAAGACTCCCACCTCCACAGCACAGCTACATTTTCTTGATCTTAACCTTTCCAGCCCTTGAAATGTATGCAACTTCTCTCGAATTCACCATGCTGTTCTTTTAAGATTCAAGATGACACAGCACAGCAGCTTATGTTTTCAGGGAGTAAAGATGATGGTAATGATCACAATGATAATAACATAGTTACTATCATGATCATTATAAATATAATAGACACTCCACTCTACTTCTGTATTTTTTTTCCAATATGCCAGAAGGTTATAAACGTGCTACACTGTTTATAATAAAACTTTGAAAGGAGCTTAATTTCAGCTCTGCAGTAAAATCTTGACATAACGATCATCTGTTAGTTTGTATATAATTTTAAACATTCTATAATATGTATTGTGAAGATTAGAACAGTAAATTCACAAGGTTTTATTCTTACAATGTATATTTTAATATATTTTGATACATTTTTAAAATTACAGGATTATAAGATTTTTGTGGTATGCAGGTGGCTATGCTCAATTCCATGTTAAATTAAACACAATAAAATGATAGCTTGCTCTTCTAAGTATACTTTATTATATTGATGGCTTCTTAGCTCATGAATATTTCTTATTGCCTAATGTACATTTTTTGCAAAGCAAGTATATTGGAATTTTCCTAGTCAAAATACTTTATATTGAAACAGTAAAAACTGCTTTATTAATGTCCTTTTATTCTAAAACTATATAACGTTCCAACTGTATCCTGATAAAATTGTCAAAGGAGCAGGTACAAATAGGAAGAAGAGTTTTCCTTGAGAAACTCTGAAAAAACTTTCTGTTTTTATGTGGGTTTGAAAGACATTTACAGATACATTATATTTTATCTTCAACATCAACCAGAGTGTAAGGTGTTCTGTTGTGTGGTTAAAAGGACAGACTGAAGCAGATTGTCTATGGTCAAATTCTTACACTACCACCATGAGGCTTTCCATATATATCTTAATTTCTCCATGCCTCACTTTCTCACATTCTTTATCAAAAAAAGATAAAAAGAAAAAAAGAAAAAGAAGAGGAAGGAAGGAAAAAAGGTAGAAGAAAATTAAGTGAATTCATCTAGTAGAGATACTTTGAGACAAAATGGATCATGCTTAGCCCTGTGTCTTGTACAAAATATGCATTACATAAATGTATGCTACCACAACTACTACTGTAAGGCAAAGACAAGCCTCACATTTTACAAATAAGTGAGTTTATGGTCATAGAAATTATAACTTATTAAAAAATCAAAATAGTTAATCCATTGCCAAGAAATCCTTGTGCTGTATTTATATAAAGTCAGTTTTTATGGGAGGAATAATTTCTGCATTTAATGAGATACTGAAATTGACAATACATTTCATTGATTTACCATAATAGTGATTTGCTATATTGTTGATCTCTTATAAAGAGTTTCATTTTAAGTAATATCATAAAACATAATAATTATCATTATATACAATCACTGTTGGGTACAAGGGAGAAAGTTGAGACAACTTCACAGAAGTAGCACCAGGTTTATGTTGAACTACAGATTGATTACAATTGGGTTTTAAATAAAATATATGTCTTTTTATGCTGTGCATCTGCCACTTCCTAATGAATGACTTTGGGCAAGATATTTAATTTCTCTAAATCTTGATTCCTTCACCTGAAAAATGAGAATAACAAAAACATCTTCTTCATGGTTTATTAACTAATCCAGTTGTCTTCCCCAGAAATACTTTCATAATTGGATATCAAAACATGCATGGGAATATTTATTGCAGCATTATTTATAATAGTAGAAAATGTCATTGAATATATAAATATATCTCCTTCGATAGGGGAATACATATAAATTTTTTGTTATTAAAAAACTCTAGCAAACTAGAAGGAATAGTTGCTATCTACAAAATAAAAACAAATTGATACTAAAATAAAATTGACCTAATTATCGTTTAAAATGAGAGACAGAAAATAATACTAGTGCTCATCATCTTTATACAAAGTTACCCAGGAGAACACTGGAATTCTTAGCAAATGTAATAGGACAGAGATTGGGGGAGATATGATAGGCACATAGATATAAAAATATGTAACATCAGGAAATGTTTTTAAGAATCCGTATTTCAAAGCTTGTGGTTGTCTATGTAGAAAACTCCCCCCAAATATGACAAAATTTTGTTATAATTAATAACATAGATAAGCAGTTTGCTGCATGCTAAGTACATGTAAAACCATAAATGGCATTTCTCAACATCAATAATAAGCAGATGGACAAATAAAATATATTTATGATAGCACAAAAAATTAAGTACTTAGACATAATCCAATAAAAATGTTCAAGACTTTTATGAATAAAATTAAACTGTTTGGGGGTAGGTATTTCTGCATGAGTTGCTTAGAACCCATGCAAAATGAAGAGAAGCACTATTTTCTTAAATTGGCACACTTAATATTGTAAAAATACAATTCTTACTAAATTTAGCCACAAATTAAATGTAATTCCAATAACAATAACTCTTACCTTTTTGTCAAACTTAATCAGATATTTCTAAAATACATATGTCAGAGAAAAGAGGTGACAATTACTGAGACTCTTCCAAAGAACAGTTGCTATCTCTAAACTGAAAACAATGCATGTATGTGACGTTTAATCCATGACACAATTTCCTTTACTATTACACGGAGAATCAGGTTATTTAAGTTTATAGTAAAACATTAAGTGCTTGTATTAGTGATCTATTGTTGCATAACAATTTCTCCACAACTTATCAGGAAATATTTATTAGTATTCTTTTTTAAACTGCAAAATATATATATATATATATATATAGAAAGAGAGACAGAAAGAGTAGGCCAAAGAGTGAGTGTCCAAGAAGGAACTACCCAAGGAGACTACAAAAGAATGTGAATTTCAGGAATGGCAGAGGGCATGGTAATTGGGGGCGATCTTGGAGACTGGCTATCATCACATTGCCTAACAAAATAGAAATGTGAATTGGGTTGTTAAAAAATTTCTAAACAAGTTTTACAGGAGAAAATTCGGTTCCATTGTGTATTGGTGTATCATGAAAAGAAACGCAGAAATAGTTTCTTTTGCAATATAACCCTCAAAGGTACAATATATAGAAAAATATTTCCAAGAAATGCATTTTGATTTCTTTCAGTCTACTCACTAACTTATAATAGGACAATAATGAGTGAAAATTTATATGATGTATTAATTCCGATTAATTAGTTGGAATTCTAGAAATAATACAAATAATTCTCTTCAGTTTTTGCCTTCTGAGCCATTAACCTATATAGCAAAAAATAAACAAAAATTTTATATATCACCTTGTTTACTGATTATGCTAATATTGGAAAATCTATGTTAGCAAGTAGATTTACAATTCTTAACTCTATAACTAAACACATTTACCTATCAATTACTGGCCTCACTCTACCACTGCATTCTTCCACACTTGGGGTGGGGTTTGTGATTATCTTCGCAAGGATTGGAACAGCAGAGAAAATGTGTGATTTTTATGGATATTTCCTTCCATGACAGAAGGGATTACTATATAGAGAATGGTAGATTTTCTCTTCAACTGCCCAATGAATTGTCTACCACTGTCTCAGTAAAGGCTATGTCCTACTATTTTATTAATGAGTATACTCTCAGAGAATGTAAGAGACAAAGGAGTGGTAACAGCAGTGAAATTGAGACTATTTAAAGATATGTTTTCAAGCTGGTCCCAACTAAGTAGGACTGATTGCTGGATCTTGCAAGGCAGTTTTGACATAAGACAATTAATTAACTTTGTCTCAGGAAAAATAATCTGTGGAGAAAAGGGAAAGAATGTAACTATGGGTTCTAGTATTCTACTTTTCAAGGGTCAAGCCCACAGGGTGTTAAATCTCCTGCCCTTCCAGAGTATGCATGCATGGCTCCTGACCAGTGCCCCATGCCTAGGTGTGAATGGGAAAGCTCCAGGTCGAAGGGAAGAGACATAATGGGCAGATATGGGACAGGTTTACAGTCCTTCCCACCTGTGTGTTATTCCTAACCCACCTTTGGTAAGCAACCCAGCACCTGGATTTATAATGTGTGTCTGTTATCATCATAACTGGCATTAAAATTTTCTGTCTTCCTTCTTCAATTAATTGTCCAGATTCCTGTGTGACTCATTAGAACTTTTTTAAAAATTTGGGGCAATTAAATAATTTTAAATTTCAAAATTTTTATGATGTCATCTTAAGGGTATATCAAATCACAGCACTTTTTAAAGCTTTTCATACGTTTGGGGCAATTTTTTTTGGTAGAAACAAAGTGTTTAGAATCTGTGGTTCTTTGTTTTTTTCACATACAATAAATGGTTATAATCAAGAATAAACAAATAAAAATGCTGGCAACACTGTAGAGAAACTGGAACCCTTACATATTGCTTGTGGAAATGTAAAATGGTACAGGCAATATGTGCAATAGTTTGGCATTTCCTCATAAAGATAAAAATACAATTGCAGTTTGGTTCAAGAACTCCACTCCTAGATGTATGACGTAAAGAATTGAAAACAGGTGTTCAAACAAAAACTTGTACACAAATATTCATAACAGCATTGTTGACATTGACCCAATCGTAGAAACAATTTGAACATTCATCAGTGGATAAATGGATAAGCAAGAGAGGGTAGATCTATAAAGTTCCATATTATTCTGCCATATACAGAAATAGAGTAAAATGTGGAAAACAGTATGGCAGTTCATCTAAAACTTAAACATAAATTAATGAATTATCCATTAATTCCATTTCAGGGTATATACCCAAAGATCTGGAAACAAGGAGTGAAACATACTTGTACACCCGTATTCAGAGCAGCATTACTCACACTGGCCTAAAGGTGCAAGCAACCCAAGTGTCCATGAATAGATGAATCAACAAACAAAATGTGATACATACACAAAGGGATATTATTGTCTTAAAAACTAAGGAAATTGAGGCACATGCTACGACATATATGAGCCTTAAAGTCATTATGCTAAGTGAAATAACCCAGTCGCAAAAGGATGAATATTATATGATTCCACTTCCATGAGGTATCCAGAGAAGTGAAATTCAGAGACAGAAGATAGAATGTGGTTGACAAATGTTGAAGAAAGTTAGTGTTTATTGGATGCAGTTTCACTTGGCAAAAATGAAAAAGTATGAGAGATGGATGGTAAGGATATTTGTACAACAATGTGAATGTAGCTAATGCCATAGAACTATATACTTTAAATGGCTTAAATGGTAAGTGTTATGTTCCATAGATTTAATCACCATAGAAAACATGAATGAAGTACTGATACATGTCACAACATGCATGAACATTGAAAACAACCTAAGTGAAAGAAGCCATACAGAGAAGGCCACCCAGATCATACTCATATTGTATGCCTTAAATCCATCAAGGTTGTGAAAATGAGGGAAAGTCTCCAGAATACTCAGAAAGAAAAAAAGACATTTGAGCAGGTGGTGAAAAAGTAGAAGTGGACCTGTGAATTGGATTAGAAGGTGAAAACCATAATGATTTCACATTTGGGGGCTATTTGGGTATTCCTTGGGAAAGTGTCCCTTTTTGGGGTAAAACACAATGGAAGTTGTCCTTAAAATTGGCATATGTGGTAAATCATTGATAACTGGGGAATCTGAATTTACAGATAAAGAGTACATTGTACTGCTACTGCAAGTTTTCAGTATGTTTGAAATTACTGGAAAGTAAATTACTTCAAAACAAACATGTCAAGACCATGCCAGCAAAGTAGATAAACATCACACTTCATGATAGGGCTTGGCACTACCCAGATTCAGTTCACCCCAAATGGTTAAGCTAATTGCTCTTGTAGTAATCCACATATTATTAAGAGGTATCGTGAGAAGATTATAATAGTAGTCACTATGTCTTGGGTATTGTAGATGACTTTGGCTACGGTAGAAACAATGGGATTTTTGAACTACAATTTGCCACCTCAAACCACCAAAAGGTACAAGTAATACATGAATTTAGTAAAGTTGCATGATACAAAAGTAATACACAAAAATCAATTGTTTCTATACACTAAGAAAGAAGTATCAGAAAGAAAAATTAAGAAAACAGTCCCATTTACAATTGCATCAAAAAGAACAAAATACCTAGGTATAAATTTAACCAATGATGTGAAAGACCTGCACAATTAAAACTGGAAGACACTAATAAAGAAACTAATAAATAGAAAACCAACTGTTTTTGGATCAGGCATCGGAAGAATATTGTTAAAACATTCATGCTGCCAAAGCAGTGTACACATTCAATTCAATCTCTAACACAATTAAAATGGCATTTTTCACAGAAACAGAACAATCATATTATTTGTGTGGAACCATAAAGGACCCCAAAAAGTCAAAGCACAGCTAAGAATGGAGAGCACAGCTGGAGTCTTAAGAAGGGAGAGCACAGCTGGAGTCAACTTGTTCCCTGACTTCACACTACACTACAAAGCTACAGGAACCAAAACAGTGTGGAATTGGCACAAAAACAGGCACACGCACCAGAGGAACAGAACAGAGAACCCAGAAATAAACCATGTGTATGGTTAACCATGTGTATGTAGTTAATTTATGGCAAAGCTGTCAAGGACACACACTGGGGAAATCCCCTCAATAAATCATGCCAAGGAAACTAGATACCACACACCAAAGAAAAACACTGGAAACTGTCTATGCCACACGCAAAGCTACCTAAAATCCACAATTTTCCACATCAAGACTTTCCCCTGCTGACTCCTCTGAAAATGGACCCCCCTCAGCAGTCAGCCACCTACAGGCAGCTTCTCCCCACTTTTTCTTCACTTTTCACTCCCTCAGTGGCATCTCCCAGAGGGTCCAGAAGACCCTGGGCTCCTGTCTGCATGGATGAGACCCAGCATTGTCCAGAAGCTGAAGCTCCAGTATGTCCTGAGGAGACTGACTTCCTGTCTGTGTTGACCTGACCAGGCATTGTCGGGAAGCCAAAGCCATGGCAAATCTCAGATCCAGTTCAACCAAAGTAGTGATGCTAATTGACCATGTAGGAGTCCACATGTTATTAAGAGGCACTGTGAGAAGGTTGCATTAGAAGCTGCCATGTCTTGGGTGCTGTGGAGGACCTGGCACCCAGCTCCAAGGGTGGACAGGGCCTAGGCTGGCGAAGTCCCAAAGAGTGCAGCTGCACAGTGCTGCCCTGGGTGGGGTCAGAGGTCGTGGGTCACACTGCTCTCCCCTTGGGCTCCAGGGAGATGCCCAAGCTGGGAGTCAAGGCTCTGCAGAATCCTTGCTCCATTCTGGTCCGGGGGGGTTGGGCTGCTTGGCCCCTACTCATATGGCCAGCCTTGTCATCATCTGTGGTTCTTCGTATAGGAATCTTATAACTGAATATATATTTACCTTAAATTAGGTTACTTTTAAATATTTTGTAAACATTAAAATCTAATCTGGAAAACCTCAAGATCAGGAGATTATGCAAGAGAACTTCTAAATCATGTGGAAGATATTATTCATTTAACTTTACACATTCAACTTCCAGGGAATTCAAATGATTCCTTTTTAAAATGAATGCCTCCTCTGTGGCAGATAAAAGCTAATAATATAGTACTCATATAGAAGCATCTCTTCTTCCTTTGGTTGACCTGGAGCATTCTCTAGGTGATTGGGCACTGATTCAGTTTTTCTGGCTCCACTAAGAAGCTATTGCACTTTTCTAAATTTGGTTGATGTTGTTTAGTCATTTGAAATAATAAAGATCATTGGGCAGGATGCAACTAGGACCTCAGATAGGAGGACTGATATTTCAAGGGTTTTTTGTCTACAATTACACTCTGCTACAGCCATCATATACACACACATTCCCTCTATTGTTTCTGTTCTTTTGATTTCATCTCTCAAAATCCTAATTGTAAAATATTTATCAAATGAATAGGATACTTCTAGGATACAAAAATGCATAAACTACCATCATCGAAGTCAAATAATTTACCAACTATCAGTAAGATACATATGATAAAATAAAACACATATGGACAAATTCATAAATATAATACAGTAATTGAGGTGGCAGGTATTTCTACAAGATAGTGGACAGTCAAGGTTAAGCTCATCTTTGAGATGCAGAGTGAAGTTTTTGGGAATGTTCAGGGACTTCTTTATAGAAATAAAAATATGAATTTGTTTTTGAAAGTTGAGTAGGAATTCACAAAGCAGAGAACTGGAGAAAATCCAATTATTGCAGAAAGAAATAACAATTTTAATCAGGGACATTCAATCTGTTTTATATGGCTGGAATGAAAAGTTGTTTAGTCTTTTTTTAATCTCATATTCTTTAAATATTAGCTTCAATTAATCTCTGCAAATTAGATGTCATTATGATACTATTAAAAATGTGAATCACAGATATGACTAGAAAAGCTGCAGGTGTAAAGGAATCTACAGTAATAGTTGGATTAAAAATAGCCTAGGGCTTCCCTGGTGGTGCAGTGGTTGAAAGTCTGCCTACCGATGCAGGGGACACGGGTTCGTGCCCCGGTCCGGGAAGTTCCCACATGCTGCGGAGCGGCTGGACCCGTGAGCCATGGCCGCTGAGCCTGCGCGTCCGGAGCCTGTGCTCCGCGACGGGGGAGGCCGCGACAGTGAGAGGACCGCATACCGCAAAAAAAAAAAAAAAAAA
>NC_041217.1:12487303-12491989 GCF_002837175.3 Physeter macrocephalus | reverse complement strand
CGGAGCCTGTGCTCCGCGACGGGAGAGGCCGCGACAGTGAGAGGACCGCGTACCGCAAAAAAAAAAAAAAAAAAAAAGCCTAGATTTTACATATACATGCAAAATTTCATTCTCCTTTTTGCCTCTTTTCTTACATTTGATTTAAAAAATAATAATATCTTAAAAATACTTTTATTTCCAAAAGTTCTCAAAATATAAATAATTAGGAACATATATTTCTATTTCCTACTTTATTACACAAACGATTTCAAGCAATCCTCAGTAAGTCTCATAACTCTGAGAAGTTTCATCTAAGCTTAATTAAAATATCTCATCTTTTCATTTTTCTTTCTTACCCCTTTATTCTGACTACACTTGTACTGTAACCCCATTTTTAAAAATATTGAACTCTTTACTTTATGTCAAATTATCCATCAACTTTCATTTCAATACCAGTCAACAGGGCCCTAATGATTCGTGACTGTAATTACTCTGTCATTGGTATCCTCAGATGACTCGCCCCTGTGCTTCTGGAGGAATGACCTATCACTCATCAACCACTGGGCATTTCTGTCTGCTCTCCTTTCAATTCCAGGAAGGATGCTGAGCACTTCTGAGAATTCACCTGAAGTGCACAAATAGGTGCCACTACAAATTTATGCTCTTGAATTCAAAATGAGCTCTCTATCCTTTTTGTACTTTACTAATAGCATAGAACCGGACAGTTTGATATCCTAATATAGGGTTTTAACCAAGAGCATGCGATTTGGAGTCAGAAGGGCATGCGATAGAAACTCACCTTTTACCTAATAAGTGGTGTATCTGTAGACCTCAGTTTGCAGCTGGAAATGAAAAATAAAATAAAATAATAGGAGAATGTGGATTAAATAAAAATGGAGGGTGTTTTTAACACTATATATATATAGATATATAGATATATTACTCTTATTATTTCCCACAGTGGCTGTTCAAAAACTTTCTCGCTCTTCAAATGTGCTTTACACCATCAATTCCACGTTTACTCTTGTCATTTGAATATCCCTAATAATTTTATGAGAAAATAGAAGGCATCATAAGGGGACTGTGTGAACTTTCTTCCCCTTTGTGTATCTCACCTGTACCCAGAATTTTTATTTCTATCCAAATGGATAAATACACGTGATTTTTTTTCTAGCTAACGTCTTCATTTGTGCTTTACATCCCATACCTAGTTCATTTTTAGGGAACTGCTCCATTACATCCTTGCTACTTTTTGGGGGGGTGGTGGTGGTATTTCAGTATCTTTTATATTTGATCAAGTCTATAATAAGGCTGTATTTTTTAAAAACAACAATACTAAAACCTCCTATAAGGCTACATCTTACTAGATGTCACCTTTACCTAGTCTCTTCCTTAGCACTCTACCTGTATACATTATTTATTTTCATTCTGATCTCTCTTCCTCCACTGCATTCAATCTTCTGTATACTCCATTAAAATAGCTTAAACCAACAACACAGATGATTCTTTTACTGCTAAATTTGATGGAATTTTTAAATACCTACCTTTATTAAAGTTTTCCTCTTTATTTCACATATACTAAATTTCAGGTGCTTTAGGTTTTTGTTTTGTTTTGTTTTTTTCTATTTTCACATCTTTATTGGAGTATAAGTGCTTTGCAATGTTGTGTTAGTTTCTGCTGTGCAACAAAGTGAATCAGCTAATGTTTACATATTTCCCCATATCCCCTCCCTCTTGAGCCTCCCTTCCACCCTCCCTATCCTACACCTCTGTGTCCTCACAAAGTTTCGAGTTTACCTCCTTGCACTATGCAGCAGCTTCCCACTAGCCATCCATTTTACATTTGGTAGTATATATACATCAGTGCTACTTTCTCACTTCATCCAAGCTTCCCCTTCCCATCTTGTGTCCTCAAGTCCATTTTCTACGTCTGCGTCTTTATTCCTGCCTTGCCACTAGGTTCATCAGTACCACTTTTTAAAATTCCATATATATGTGTTAGCATGCAGTATTTTTTTTTCTCTTTCTGACTTACTTCACCCTGTAGGACAGAGTCTAGGTCCATCCAACTCACTACAAATAACAAAATACGTTCCTTTTTATGGCTGAGTAATATTCCATTGTATATCTATGTCACATCTTCATCCATTCACCTGTTGATGGACATTTAGATTGCTTCCATGTCCTGCCTATTGTAAAGAGTGCTGCAGTGAACATTGTAGTACATGTATCTTTCTGAATTATGGTTTTCTCAGCATATATGCCCAGTAGTGAGATTGACGGGTCATATGGTAGTTCTATTTTTAGTTTTTTAAGGAACCTTCATACTGTTCTCCATAGTGGCTGTATCAATTTAAGTTCCCACCAACAGTGCAGGAGGGTTCCCTTTTCTCCACACCCTCTCCAGCATTTACTGTTTCAAGATTTTTTGATGATGGCCATTCTGACCAGTGTGAGGTGATACCTCGTGGTTTTGATTTGCATTTGTCTAATGATTAGTGATGTTGAGCACCTTTTCATGTATCTTTTGGCCATCTGCATGTCTTCTGTGGAAAAATGTCTATTTAGGTCTTCTACCCCTTTTTGGTTTCGGTTGTTTGTTTTTGTGATATTGAGCTGCTTGTATATTTTGGCGATTAGTCCTGTGTTCATTGCTTCATTTGCAAATATTTTCTCCCATTCTGAGGGTTGTCTTTTCATCTTGTTTATGGTTTCCTTTGCTTTGCAAAAGCTTGTAAGTTTCATTAGGTCCCATTTGTTTATTTTTGTTTTTATTTCCATTTGTCTAGGAGGTGGGTCAAAAAGGATCTTGCTGTAATTTATGTCATAGAGTGCTCTGCCTATGTTTTCCTCTAAGAGTTTTATAATGACTGGCCTTACATTTAGGTCTTTAATTCATTTTGAGTTTATTTTTGTATATGGTGCTAGGGAGTTTTCTAATTTCATTCCTTTACATGTAGCTGTCCAGTTTTCCCAGCACCAATTATTGAAGAAGCTGTCTTTTCTCCATTGTATATTTTTGCCTCCTTTGTCAAAGATTAGGTGACCACACATGTATAGTTTTATCTCTGGGTTTTTTATCCTGTTCTATTGATCTATATTTCTGTTTTTGTGCCAGTACCATATTGTCTTGATTACTATAGCTCTGTAGTACAGTCTGAAATCAGGGAGCCTGATTCCTTCAGCTCCATTTTTTTTCTCAAGTTTGCTTTAGCTATTTGGGGTCTTTTGTATTTCCACACAAATTGTAAAATTTCTTGTCCTAGTTCTGTGAAAAATGCCATTGGTAATTTGGTAAGGATTGCATTGAACCTGTAGATTGCTTTGGGAAGTATAGTCATTTTCACAATATTGATTCTTCCAGTCCAGGAGCATGGTATATCTCTCCATCTGTTTATATTACCTTTGATTTCTTTCATCAGTGTTTTATGGTTTTCTGAGTACAGGTGTTTGCCTCCTTAGGTAGGTTTATTCCTAGGTATTTTATTCTTTTTGATGCGATGATAAATGGGATTGTTTCCTTAATTTCTCTTTCTGATCTTTTTTTGTTAGTGTATAGGAATGCAAGAGATTTCTGTGCATTAATTTTGTATCCTGCAACCTTACCAAATTCATTGATTAGTTCCAGTAGTTTTCTGGTGGCATCTTTAGGATTTTCTATGTATAGTATCATGTCACTGGCAAACAGCGACAGTTTTTCTTCTTCTTTTCCAATTTGTATTCCTTTTCCTTCTCTGATTGCTGTGGCTAGGACTTCCAATACTATGTTGAATAACAGTAGCGAAACTGGACATCCCTGTTTTATTCCTGATCTTGGAGGAAATGCTTTCAGTTTTTCACCCCTGAGAATGATGTTTACTATGGGTTAGTCGTATATGGTTTTTATTATGTTGAGGTAGGTTCCCTCTATGCCCACTTTCTGGAGACTTTTGATAATAAATCAGTGTTGAATTTTGTCAAAAGTTTTTTCTGCATCTATTGAGATGATCATATGGTTTTTATTGTTTAATTTGTTAATATGGTGTATCAGATTGACTGTTTTGTATGTTGAAGAATCCTTGCAGCTCTGGGATAAATCCCACTTGATCATGGTGTATGATCTTTTTAATGTGTTGCTGGATTCTGTTTGCTAGTATTTTGTTCAGAATTTTTGCATCTATGTTCATCAGTGATATTGGTCTATAATTTTCTTTTTTTGTAATATCTTTGTCTGGTTTGGTATCAGGGTGATAGTGGCCTTGTAGAACAAGTTTCAGAGTGTTCCTCCCTCCACAATTTTTGGGAAGAGTTTGAGAAGGATAGGTGTTAACTCTTCTCTAAATGTTTGATAGGGTTCTCCTGTGAAGCCATCTGGTCTTGGACTTTTTTGGAAGATTTTTAATTACAGTTTCAATTTCATTACCTGTGATTCATCTGTTTATGTTTTCTAATTCTTCCTGGTTCAATCTTGGAAGGTTGTACTTTTCCAGGAATAGGTCCATTTCTTCCAGGTTGTCCATTTTATTGGCATATAGTTGCTGGTAGTAGTCTCTTATGGTCTTTTGTATTTCTGTGGTGTCAGTTGGAATCTCCTTTTACATTTTTAATTTTATTGATTTGAGTCCTCTCCCTTTTTTTCTTGATGAATCTGGCTACAGGTTTATCAATTTTGTTTATCTTTTCAAAGAACCAACTTTTAGTTTTATTGATCTTTGCTATTGTTTTCTT
>NC_041217.1:12479185-12480404 GCF_002837175.3 Physeter macrocephalus | reverse complement strand
ATTGATCTATATTTCTGTTTTTGTGCCAGTACCATATTGTCTTGATTACTATAGCTCTGTAGTACAGTCTGAAATCAGGGAGCCTGATTCCTTCAGCTCCATTTTTTTTCTCAAGTTTGCTTTAGCTATTTGGGGTCTTTTGTATTTCCACACAAATTGTAAAATTTCTTGTCCTAGTTCTGTGAAAAATGCCATTGGTAATTTGGTAAGGATTGCATTGAACCTGTAGATTGCTTTGGGAAGTATAGTCATTTTCACAATATTGATTCTTCCAGTCCAGGAGCATGGTATATCTCTCCATCTGTTTATATTACCTTTGATTTCTTTCATCAGTGTTTTATGGTTTTCTGAGTACAGGTGTTTGCCTCCTTAGGTAGGTTTATTCCTAGGTATTTTATTCTTTTTGATGCGATGATAAATGGGATTGTTTCCTTAATTTCTCTTTCTGATGTTTTTTTGTTAGTGTATAGGAATGCAAGAGATTTCTGTGCATTAATTTTGTATCCTGCAACCTTACCAAATTCATTGATTAGTTCCAGTAGTTTTCTGGTGGCATCTTTAGGATTTTCTATGTATAGTATCATGTCACTGGCAAACAGCGACAGTTTTTCTTCTTCTTTTCCAATTTGTATTCCTTTTCCTTCTCTGATTGCTGTGGCTAGGACTTCCAATACTATGTTGAATAACAGTAGCGAAACTGGACATCCCTGTTTTATTCCTGATCTTGGAGGAAATGCTTTCAGTTTTTCACCCCTGAGAATGATGTTTACTATGGGTTAGTCGTATATGGTTTTTATTATGTTGAGGTAGGTTCCCTCTATGCCCACTTTCTGGAGACTTTTGATAATAAATCAGTGTTGAATTTTGTCAAAAGTTTTTTCTGCATCTATTGAGATGATCATATGGTTTTTATTGTTTAATTTGTTAATATGGTGTATCAGATTGACTGTTTTGTATGTTGAAGAATCCTTGCAGCTCTGGGATAAATCCCACTTGATCATGGTGTATGATCTTTTTAATGTGTTGCTGGATTCTGTTTGCTAGTATTTTGTTCAGAATTTTTGCATCTATGTTCATCAGTGATATTGGTCTATAATTTTCTTTTTTTGTAATATCTTTGTCTGGTTTGGTATCAGGGTGATAGTGGCCTTGTAGAACAAGTTTCAGAGTGTTCCTCCCTCCACAATTTTTGGGAAGAGTTTGAGAAGGATAGGTGTTA
>NC_041217.1:12477338-12479056 GCF_002837175.3 Physeter macrocephalus | reverse complement strand
CCATTTCTTCCAGGTTGTCCATTTTATTGGCATATAGTTGCTGGTAGTAGTCTCTTATGGTCTTTTGTATTTCTGTGGTGTCAGTTGGAATCTCCTTTTACATTTTTAATTTTATTGATTTGAGTCCTCTCCCTTTTTTTCTTGATGAATCTGGCTACAGTTTTTCTTGTTTCTTGAGGTGAGCTTGAATTGCTATGAACTTCCTTCTTAGAAATTCTTTTGATGCATCCCATAGGTTGTAGATCATCTTGCTTTCATTGTCATTTGTTTCTAGTTATTTTTTAAACTTCTTCTTTGATTTCTTCAATGATCTCTTGGTTATTTAGCAGTGCACTGTTTAACCTCCATGTGTTTTTATATTTTACAGTTTTTTTCCAGTAATTGATATCTAGTCTCATAGCATTGTGGTTGGAAAAGATGCTTGATATGATTTCAGTTTTCTTAAATTTACCAAGGCTTGATTTGTCATCCAAGATGTGATCTATTCTGGAGAACATGCAGTGTGCACTTGAGAAGAGAGTGTATTCTTCCGCTTTCGTGTTTTCTATTTCATTTATTTCTGCTTTGATCTTTATGATTTCTTTCCTTCTATGAACTTTGGGTTTTCTTTGTTCTTCTTTTTCTACTTGCTTTAAGTGTAAGGTTAGATTCTTTATTTGAGATTTTTCTTGTTTCTTGAGGTGAGCTTGAATTGCTATGAACTTCCCTCTTAGAAATTCTTTTGATGCATCCCATAGGTTGTAGATCATCTTGCTTTCATTGTCATTTGTTTCTAGTTATTTTTTAAACTTCTTCTTTGATTTCTTCAATGATCTCTTGGTTATTTAGCAGTGCACTGTTTAACCTCCATGTGTTTTTATATTTTACAGTTTTTTTCCAGTAATTGATATCTAGTCTCATAGCATTGTGGTTGGAAAAGATGCTTGATATGATTTCAGTTTTCTTAAATTTACCAAGGCTTGATTTGTCATCCAAGATGTGATCTATTCTGGAGAACATGCAGTGTGCACTTCCGCTTTCGGGTGGAATGTCCTTAAAATATCAGTTAAGTCTATCTGGTCTATTGTGTCATTTAAAGCTTTTGTTTCCTTATTTTCTGTCTGGATGATCTGCCTATTGGTGTAAATGGGATGTTAAAGTCCCCTACTATTATTGTGTTACTGTCAATTTCCCTTTTTATGGCTGTTAGCATTTGCCTTATGTATTCAGGTTTTCCTATGTTGGGTGCATAAATATTTGTAATTGTTATGTTTTCTTCTTGGAATTATCCCTTGATCATTATGCTGTGTCCTTCCTTATCTCTAGTACCAGTCTTTATTTTAAAGTCTATTTTACCTGACATGAGTATTGCTACTCCAGGTTTCTTGTCATTTCCATTTGCATGGAATATCTTTTTCCATCCTCTCACTTTCAGTCTGTGTGTGTCCCTAGGTCTGAAGTGAGTCTTTTGTAGACAGCATATGTACGGGTCTTGTTTTTGTGTCCATTCAGCCAGTCTATGTCTTTTGGTTGGAGCATTTAATCCATTTACATTTAAGTTAGTTATCGATATGTATGTTCCTATATTACCATTTTCTTAATTGTTTGGGGTTTTTATTGTAAGTCTTTTCCTTCTCTTGTGTTTCCTACCTAGAGAAGCTCCTTTAGCATTTGTTGTAAAGCTGTTTTGATGGTGCTGAATTCTCTTAGCTTTTGCTTGTCTGTAAAGGTTTTAATTT
>NC_041217.1:12433548-12477283 GCF_002837175.3 Physeter macrocephalus | reverse complement strand
AAAGATCAGCTGTTAACCTTATGGGGATTCCCTTATATGTTATTTTTTGTTTTTCCCTTGCTGCTTTTAATATGTTTTCTTTGTATTTAATTTTTGATAGTTTGATTATGTGTCTCAGAATGTTTCTCTTTGGGTTTATCCTGTATGGGACTCTCTGCACTTCTTGGACTTGATTGACTCTTTCCTTTCCCATGTTAGAGAAGTTTTCAACTCTAATCTCTTTACATATTTTCTCAGACCCTTTCTTTTTCTCTTCTTCTTCTGGGACCCCTGTAATTCGAATGTTGGTGGGTTTAATGTTGTCCCAGATGTCTCTGAGACTGTTCTCAATTCTTTTCATTCTTTTTTCTTTATTCTGCTCCCCAGCAGTTATTTCCACCATTTTATCTTCCAGATCACATATCCGTTCTTCTGCGTCAGTTATTCTGCTATTGATTCCTTCTAGAGAATTTTAAATTTCATTTATTCATTACTGTTTGTTTACTCTTTAGTTCTTCTAGATCTTTGTTAAACGTTTCTTGTATTTTCTCCATGTTATTTCCAAGGTTTTGGGTCATCTTTACTATCTTTACTCTGAATTCTTATTCAGGTAGGCTGCCTATTTCATCTTCATTTATTTGGTCGTCTAGGTTTTTACCTTGCTCCTTCATCTGTAACATATTTTTCTGTCATTTCATTTTTTTTTTTTTTTTTGATGGCTGGGGCTGTGTTCCTGTCTTACTGTTTGTTTGGCCTGAGGCGTCCAGAACTGGAGTTTGCAGACAGTTTGGTAGAGCCAGGTCTTGGTGCCAAGATGAGGACCTCCAGGAGGCCTCACTCTGATTTATATTCCCTGGAGTCTGAGGTTCTCTGTTAGTCCAGTGGTTTGGACTTGGCGCTCCCAGCACGGGAGCTTGGGCCTTACCTCCAGCCTGGGAACCAAGATCCCACAAGCTGTGTGGCATGGCAAAAAAAGAAAAAAAGGAAAAAAGGACAATAGCAAAGAATAAAAAGTAAAATAAAATTAGAAAGGTAAGAAATATATTTGGAAAAACAAACATATAATTGAAACAACTGCAGCAAGGTAAAACAAAACCACAACAGAAAAAAGAAAAAAAAAAAAAAGGAGGGGAACAAGCCAAAAAGAACAGAGCAATTCATTACTGTTTGTTTACTCTTTAGTTCTTCTAGATCTTTGTTAAACGTTTCTTGTATTTTCTCCATGTTATTTCCAAGGTTTTGGGTCATCTTTACTATCTTTACTCTGAATTCTTATTCAGGTAGGCTGCCTATTTCATCTTCATTTATTTGGTCGTCTAGGTTTTTACCTTGCTCCTTCATCTGTAACATATTTTTCTGTCATTTCATTTTTTTTTTTTTTTTTGATGGCTGGGGCTGTGTTCCTGTCTTACTGTTTGTTTGGCCTGAGGCGTCCAGAACTGGAGTTTGCAGACAGTTTGGTAGAGCCAGGTCTTGGTGCCAAGATGAGGACCTCCAGGAGGCCTCACTCTGATTTATATTCCCTGGAGTCTGAGGTTCTCTGTTAGTCCAGTGGTTTGGACTTGGCGCTCCCAGCACGGGAGCTTGGGCCTTACCTCCAGCCTGGGAACCAAGATCCCACAAGCTGTGTGGCATGGCAAAAAAAGAAAAAAAGGAAAAAAGGACAATAGCAAAGAATAAAAAGTAAAATAAAATTAGAAAGGTAAGAAATATATTTGGAAAAACAAACATATAATTGAAACAACTGCAGCAAGGTAAAACAAAACCACAACAGAAAAAAGAAAAAAAAAAAAAAGGAGGGGAACAAGCCAAAAAGAACAGAGCAATAACAAAGTGCAAATAAATAAATAAAATTAGAAACATAAAAGATTTATTAGAAAAAATAAAAGTATAAATGAATCAGCAACAACAAGGTAAAACAGAAGTTCAACCCCATCACTTGGGGTTCCTCCTGTTCCCTTAGGTGTCCGTGTTCCCCCACCGGTGCCTGGTGTGCGCCCTTGTTTTGTGGAGACGTGAATTCTGCATCCTCCTAGTCCGCCATCTTGACTCCACCCCCCTGAGGTGCTTTAGTTTTTTAGAAAACCCATGGATTCCCCAAGAAGAGCAGATTTATTTTTTTTAGACATATTGTTAATTTTAATGCCACCATTTATTTCACTTCCTGTCAATAAGAGTTGACTATAGAGGTTAAGAAAGGACTATTTTAAGTACTATAATACCAGTATCAGATCACTGAAAATAAGAAAAGGAGTATAGAAAATTCACTCAATAATTAGTATTTTTAATGATTATTCTTAATAGTGTAAAGAGTTTAAATTATGTTCCAGTCATACTAAAATGTAATAAACATGTGGAGTGCATTGGAGGGGAACATATAATTTTAAAAATTAGTACAGATTGAAAAGTAATCATCTATTATCTCTGACCATCTTTGAAACCACTGTCTTTTCTTCCTTTTCAAGACATCAACTTCATTTAATTGCCATCGCTCACCCTTCTTTGGAAGTCTTTTTTCAGAAACAATTTTTCCTACTTTTAAGTGTTATTTCTAATGACCAGAAATATCCAACTGTCTAATGCAAATTTGAGCAGCCTACAAAGCTGTCTCAAACTGAGTATGTAACAATGTCACATGCCTTGAACACACTCAGTGCATTCCTGTCTCAAGGCATTTTCACTTCCCCATTGATGTTCCAGCCAGTGGAATTCTCTTACCTCTACATTATAGATTGTGTTTTTGTTCAAAGCATTCCCTTCCTTTTTTATCTGACCAATCTTTATAGGACTTTATCCTTATTTCATCGAATATTGTAACCAAAAGTGGGGGTATGGCTGCTCGCCTCTCTATGGCTTTGGGAAAAAGTTACTAAAAATCCCTGTGCCTCAGTTTCCACATCCTAAAATAGTGCATGTTTGCTTATATCAGTACTGATCCTATCTCTAATTTCATTCTTACCCATACACTTCTCTGTCATCATCACCCTGAATTAGCTAGGTTTCCATGGTTTCCATTTTAAATATTAAATTGTTTATTTTCTTATTTCTTTCTTTATTTTTATTGAGGTAACTTTGGTTTATAGCATGATATAATTTCATATTTGCAACATTGTATCTTTACTTCTCTATACACTACAGCATGTTCACAATCAGTTACACTCAGAAACCTTATTGGTCTTCTTCAATCCATCACCTCACTGTAAAAATAATGTTTCTAAAACACAATGCTGATTATATTACTTTTTCCCTTAAAATTTCAGAAGAGAGGGTCCAAAATCATGAAGTTATTTAGAGAGAACTTTATATTCTACATATACATAAAGAATAGTCTAATGTGCCTTTAATACAGTATCTATAATCTCTTTTTCTGAGACATTTAAAGCAGGTATACTGTTTAGTAGTAAATTTAACATGTTTGCTGACCATGTATTTCCCTTTATCCCCCTGCAATAAATTAAATAAATAGTTATTTAAATTATGCATAATATATGTGTATTTTAATGCTGAACTACAGCAATCCATATATACCCATAGAATCAATATGCCTTAAGATAAAATTACAGTTTACCCTATGACATACAGCATGTCTTTATACACTGATATTTTATGTTCTAGTTCACAGATTATGTTTGGTTTTATTTTTATATCAGCCTGAGGCTTAGTCGGTGTGCCTTTTCAAAACAATTTTATCTGTACCTTTTTAAAAATTAATTATTTTAATTATATTGGATTGAAATAATTATATATTATTATATATGGATTGAAAGTAGAATAAAGCACTTGAATCACTTGATTATTTGAAATAAAATTGATGTGATTAAATTGGATTGTTTAATCTAATAATAACTTTTAAATAAAAAACTAGAAGACATGATAGTTATTTTTCCGTCCTTCTATGAATCTGAGGATATTATCTGTAAACATCTTTTTGAGTTTCCAAAGGGGCACATCATGAAATTTTTTAAAAGAGAAATAAGTAAACCATAAAAATTCATTGGGACTCAATTTTATAATTGCTTTATTTTGCTATAATTCATGTAGCTTTCTGTTTTTCAAACAATAGATGGAAAAGAAGCTTGTATGTTATTTATAATTGGAATTGAGATGAATTTACCTCCTACTGTTCATTGTCAGTATCTTATCCAAAAGCAGTAGGAAGAAATCTGCCTTCTACTAATATTCAATTTGTGAACATTCATATTCTTATTTCAGCAGGAAACTCACTCTATGAACTACAGAAACAGCTGCATATCACCAGGCAAGAAGAGGTTTACTCATTTTAAGATGCTGTGAGAAGCTGTTTTTTATCAGCTAAGAACATCATCTTCACCTCAACATAAAAATTCATTTAATCAAACAAAATCCTCCTGGAAATTTTAGTGAATGAATGGTATCAGATCTGAAAATCTATAATCACCGGGTGAGCTTAAAATTAGACAAGGAAAAAAGAAAAAGAAAAGTTTACACCTGAAAGAAAATATGATCTTAGAAAGAACTTCACAGGTGTTATAGATGATATTACAATATCCAGCTTGCTCATTCATGGGATTATTCAATATTAGAATTTGGGGAAGTACTGAAGTTAGAGATGCGACTGATCTTAATTCTAGCATTAATTACACAAAAATTCTAAGTTAAAGGATGATATACAGAATGTTTTGAGGAGTAAGTGGTATTAATTTTGTAAACTTTGATATTCCTTATCATAAAATATAGGTGCTTACATATACGCCTTATGCTGTTTGAAAAGTGTGTGAAGTTTTGTTCTACTTTTTATTGGTGTCTTCCACTTTTAAAAGCTACCTATATGGAAAGAGAACTTGGCTAGGAAATAAGGAAGTTCTGAATTCTAGACTTGTGTTTATCACTGACTCACCCTTGTGGATTTTATTTTTCTCATATTTTGGATGAATTGTTCAGGCATTAATATCTATGTTACTTTTCCACTCTCAATTTTAGTAAGTGCAGCCATTAATGAATGCTTCATGGTGGTATTGCATTTCCATTTTTTGATAAAATAGCCACTGAATTTTCAAGAATCAGTAAGGTATAAAATTTCCTGTCAACTTAAAAATGTTGCCAAACTTTTCTACATTATATAAAACATTATAGAAATCATTTGTCTTCTAGTATCAAGAATAAAAGTTATTCAAAGAATTACAGTCTTTAGCTATAGGTTACAATTTAAATTTAAGTAGTCCTAGAAAATAATTTATTCCAGTCCCAGAATGCAGAAGCCTATGCTAATTTTCATGATTGAATTCAATATTATACACATTTTCTTACTGTTTTCCCTGTAAAATGTAACCAATGAAATGTTGTAACTATCACACTTTTTAGTTTTCTTCATGCTAAATGTACTTGTTAATTCATTCATTTAAAAGTTTTCCATTTTAATAGATTTATAAGGAAATTCTGGAGAACTATTTCTCACAAAAGTAGTTGGCCATAAAATAAAATTTTTATTAACATTTCAATGAACGACTTCAGTGAAGCTCATTTGCAAGGATGCTACAAGTGATGAGAACTTTAATATACAACAAAAATTTAAATGTTTTGTAGTATGAGTGATGTAAAGGAAGCCAGGGTTCTTTACTTAGAACTACAGACTATGAGAAGGAACAGTTATTTTGATTTATTCTGATCCTCTCACTCCCTCCAGCAATGCTAGACAATTTCTGCCAGTTTTCTGTGGGATCTACTCAGATTTAGAAATGAAAAATGAGACAAACTTAGAACATATAAAAAAGTAAAAAAAAATATGTTTTTCCTAGAAGTGCAGCTATCATTCACATTAATTTCATGATACTTGTGAAATCAGTAAGAAGTGAAGTAAGAAGTTGAAGTAAGAAGAAGGTAGGAGAATTTTAAAAATCATATTTAAACTCTTCCAGGAATCCCCTTCACATTTTTCCAGAAATGTCTTTTATTTAAAATGTACCCTGTGATTATTTTTTAGCAGCTTATAATATATATGAGAAAAAATATATATCTATATATTTATTTTCTCATGTTTGCTCACAGCATCACAAATTAATAAAAATTATTTTGAACATGAACTAAACATTTCTCAAAGCAATATAATATTCTCTGTGCCCTCAGTATAGTAATAAATATAAGCTGAAGAAATAGCACAAGGTCTCAACTTCATTTTACTCTCATTGGAATATTGCAGGTATACTCTTCATCTGAAGTTTTCTGACAGAGAAACAGCTAAGATCACTTCTTCAGAACTGAAATGTTTCCTAGAAGAAGACAATTCTAACTTGATAAAAATGATTCTGGTTCATTGAAAATGTGAAATAGCACAACTAATATTAATAAGTACAGATCAGCATGAGGAAAAAACCAAAGAAAGTTCTAGAAAAGTCAATTTTGTGGTTCTCACAAAAATAATTCAAGAATTCTAAATAAAGTAGTAGCAAAGAAAATCAAAAAGTGTATTGAATTTTACTTAAGCCAATTTGTCTCCTGTATGCGATGGTTAACATTAGAAACATTAGAACATTAGAAACATTAGAAAACTTTTATACATAATATAATTAAATATATTATTTTGTTCATAGCATAAAAATAAAGATAGAGTTATCTTTCACTGCTGAAATAGATTATGATAATAAAGGAACTGAAAGGTGATTAGAGAAACAATCCTATGTATATATGTAAATTTGATATGCAATAGTTATGCCATCCAAGACCAGTGGGGAAAAGAACAGATATTCAAACAATGGATAAAACCCTTTTCCTCTTCAAATGCTAAATAAAAATATCAGACGGCCAAACACCAGAACATACAAATAACCCATATAAAGCTGGAAAACAGAAACATTGTAAACACTAAAGAAAAATATAGATGAAAGTGCTTAAAACTTTGGGGTTGGGGATGGAAAGCTCTTTGAGTAGCATTCAAAAGATAAAAACCATAAAGGAAATATTTAAATATTATTTACCTTTAAAAAACAATTTTATATTATAATAAATCCACACAATAATAAGCAGATGACAGTCCAGGAAACAATATTTGAAACATATAACAAAGACAAATGTTTATTATCCAGACTATATAATAATTTTGACAAATCAGAAAAGAAAATACTATGTATTGCATCTCATATCATATTGCATATGATATAAAAATCATTAGAAAATTTTTAAAAAGTGAAAACAACACCTAGTATAAGTAGGAATAGACTCTTAACATTACTAGTAATCAGGGAAATGCAAACAGAGTACAGAGAAAGACAGGACATGGAGCAAATGCATTTATTAGGATACATGCGTGGAGTGATTTGGTATTCCCAGGCTAAGGCCAGACTAATCAATTTAAATCAAAAGAGCATTAGTTATCTATTTTATGTATAGTACTGTGTATATGTCAATCCCAGTCTCTCAATTTATCCCTCCCTCCCCCAAACTGGTAACCATTAGTTTTATTTCTACATCTGTGACTCTATTTCTGTTTTGTAAATAAGTTCTTTTGTACCATTTTTTTTAAGATTCCAACATATAAGTGATATCATATGATATTTATCTTTTTCTGTCTGACTTACTTCACTCAGTATGACAATCTCTAGGTCCATCCATATCACTCCAAATGGCATTATTTTGTTCTTTTCTGTGATTGAGTAATATTCCATTGTATATATGTACCACATCTTCTTTACCCATTCATCTGTCCATGGACATTTAGGTTGCTTCCATGGCTTGGCTATTGTAAATAGTGCTGCAATGAACATTGTGGTGCATGTCTCCTTTAGGATCATGTTTTTCTCTGGATACATTCCCAGGAGTGGGATTGCTGGATCATATGGTAGTTCTATTTTTAGTCTTTTAAGGAACCTCCCTACTGTTCTCCATACTGGCTGCACCAATTTACATTCCCACCAACAGTGTAGGAGGGTTCCCTTTTCTCCACGCTCTCTCCAGCATTTATTATTTATAGATTTTTTGATAATGGGTATTCTGACTGCTGTGAGGTGATACCTCATTGTAGTTTTGATTTGCGTTTCTCTAATAGTGAGGTTGAACACCTTTTCACAGGGAACTCTACTAAACTCTACTCATTACTCATACTCTGTAATGACCTATATGGGAAAAGAATCTAAAAAAGAGTGGATATATGTATATGTATTACTTATTCACTTTGCTGTACAGCAGAAACTAACATGGTATTGTAAATAACTACACTCCAATAAAAATTAATTTAAAAATTAAAAAAAATAAAAAGGGGAAAAAAAGAATGATTTTGGGGAAATTGACATCTTAATATTATTGATTCTTCCAAGCAATAAATACAATTTATCTCTTCAAAAAAAATAAATCAAGAGTAGGGTCTTATCTACAAGATATGTTAGGGGAGGTAGGGGAGACTTTTGATTACAAAGGCTGTTGGGGAAATCACATCAGGAACTTACACTTGCTGTGAATCTGCAGGGTGCTATCTAGGGCATGCACTTGCCTGAAGAGCTAGTGTCAGTTTAAGGTCACTGCAGTCCACTTGTCCCAACAAAATGTATGCCGAGACAGCAAGTCCATGAGTAGCTTAGCTACCCTCTTCACAGCCTGGACAGTATATTACAGTTAATTTCAGTCATATATAAACAAATATAGGATAGGCTTGGAGTTACCTCTGTAGGACTGAGAGAAATAATGTTATACTATTCAGGTTGAGATAAGAAAGTTAGTGGAAAAGAGTGAAAATTCAATTCACATAGAGAAGGGTATTTAAGAGATATATAGGAAAGCAGAATATTATGGAATTGCAAACATACGACAGAGATACTAGCCATGCTGGTGTTCATTGGAAAGGAGATAATGACAAGTAGGGATATAACTTTAGGGACATTAAGAGGAGTGACATTGAGATTGTTAATTTTCAAAAACTTCCATTTTCTCCTTAAATTAATAAGCTGTGTAACATATAGAATTTTGCAAATTTAATTTAATTAATGATATTTTGAAGACTCAGGTAATTATAAATTACATCTCACAGCTGTCTAGTTATTAATACGTGATGAGTCTGTATATTATTATACAGGACAGCTAAATCTATCAATATATTTCTTCCTACAGGATAATGTTTTATATACAAATTTAACCATGAATCAGCAAAACAAACTGGCTCTAAATACTGGATCATACTCAGGGATCAGAGCAGGGCAGGAAAGCAATATGTGATTGAATGCATGCATGAAGATCAGATTTTAAGGTCAAGTTCCACGCAGAAAATAGGGCCAATAAGTAAGACCTTGATAATACATTAAAATATGAATATGAATATATGTTCATATACAAATATGCATATTCAAATATATAAACTGTGAATATATGTGTATACTTAATGCTAAGGTATTATTTTAATAATAAATCATGAAAAATTATGATAATGAGACCACTTTACATGAACATTGTATTTTTATGTTGCACATACTTATAAAGCCATTTCATGAAAAATATTTTTCCCAGTAGACCGAGCAAAATTTAATTATTGGTTTTTATTATGATGGATTTAGCCAAATTTAACTAACAATAGTAAGTAAAATTATGGGCTGCACAGCACACAGAAACATGGAATATAATTTTTTTGCTTGAGGTAAAAATTAAAGGAAGTTTGGAACAACTGTATAGCTTATGTCCAATTCCCTTTTATTCCCATAAAATTGTTAGACATTACAAATTTAATTTTCATTGTTCCCTTTGATACTTCACTGCAGATGTCGACAAGTTATGAACTTTAGACAAAGTATTATGAGCAGCATGATTTAATTCACTGTATAAATCTTCCTCACTGTCCTCATTTCTTTGCCTACTATCAGCTTTATAAAGGGATCTAGACAAGTTTCACACATTCCATTTTGTTTTTAGGTACATTAATTTCTTTTCATCTTTAACAGTCTCGCCATTAAAAAACATTACATGTTTAAATTACATTCACCTTTTGAAGAGATTAGGTCAGTTTTCTTAGGACTTTTTCACATTTTGGACTTCTCTGGTTGTTTTTAAAAAGTTGTTTTTATTCAGGTTAGACATCCTTGGTTAGTTCCCGCATAGGGAAGATACCATGTTCTATATATTACAGCACATCAGGAATTAGGACACACAGAATGTTACCGCCCCAGTCATTTATGATACTTGGTTAAGGCAGTTACTGCCAAATCATTTCCTTGTAAATATGGTCCTCTCTGTCTCCCCCCACCCCCCAAAAATAAAATTGCTACTAATCTGTACAGTGATATTTTGACATCTAACAAATTTCCTATTTGTCAATAATCCTTTACTATGTAATGGTTTTAACATTGAATCATCTTGATTCTATAATTACATGGAAATTGCAAAATGGCAATTTTCTAATTTCATCATTTCTTTTATATCTATTAGCTGATATTCTTCTATTAAGAAGAGTTTTCTTTATTAACTTGAGATGGGCTGAGGTTCCAACTAAAACGTGTAAATGCTACACTTTTCTTTAAATTAAATTCACTTATATTTGTTAACGGTATCTTTATATAAATGAGACAAAGTTCTTATATCTGAAATATGAAATTGACTAAAAGTTTCTTTAAGTTTTCTTGCCAGAGTATGTTTTACATTGTGTAGTTCACAAACTTATGGGAAATCTTATGGTCATCTCTCCCATGGCAACCACATAAGAAATCACAGTTTAGTCTTATCAACTGAACCCAGGTAAGCCCCACAGAATCTTCCTCATGAGAGGAGTCATAGAAGCCTTTTTCATCAACCAGAATTGCTACAAATGATCCATTACTCCTATAATATAAAAACACAGCCTTAGTATCAGAAGGTTGTAGTTGTGATCAACATTGTGTTACCAATTGTGTGACGCTGAGTGAGTCCCATAGAAGTGTTCTATGACTAATTTTATATTTGTAGGTAATAATGATGAAATTACATACCTCATAGGGATACCGGTAAAGACTCAATATATATGTGCAAGACTCTCACAGTTTCCTGCTGAGACTGTAAAGGGAAGTCACTTTGAGTATTGTTTGGTAGCATTGAATAAAGCTGAGTGTATACATAACCTAGAACACTGCAATGAACTGCAGGGTATATAGTCATCAGAAATGCACATATAGTCACAATAGTATATGTATAAAGATATTGATAACAGCACTATTCATGATAGTCAGAAACTGGAATTAGCCGAATGCCCAGGAACAGCAGAATAAGAAAATTAGATCATGATATATTCACTAATGGAATATTATTATATATAACAAAATCAGCAACATACAATTTTACCAAAAGCTCACAAACATATTGGAGAAAAAAGGCACAGACACAAAAGAATACATACTGTGTGATCCCTTTTATACAAATTTTAAAAACAGTGATGATTCATCTGTGGTGATTGAAGGTTTCCCTTTGGGGACAAGTGACTAGAAGGAAACATGAATTAGAATTACAATTAGGGTTATTCTACTTCTTAAAATTAATCAAAGGTCTGTTCACTTTTTTAAAATTAGTTGAGCTCCACAAACATTGTACTTTTTGTATTTATGTTGTAATTTTTTAAATGTTAAAAACTTTATGTAAAACATCTAATAGTGTTTGACACAGAATATACGGGGTAAATGTTTGTTCCTTTCCTACTTTCTTATAAATAATGAGGCCGTGGGAATGACAAACTGAGGCAATCTCTTTTGCCAAAGCTCTGCCACTTTTTAGAAACACAATTGGTTTCATTTTCCTCTACTTTTGTGTTTAAAAAGTAAAATGTAATTTACTGGTATACTCTATTCCAGCAGGATTGTCTACAAATACATCTTGTGAATAATGTTCAAGTATAGAACACTCACTTTAGAACAGAGAAATGATATTTCAAAGTCCAAGAGGAATTACATAGACACCATTCTTTCTATTACCCACTAGAAATGAGACATCTGGTCTGAAACAGATTGGTTTTGAAATTCTTTGTGATGTTGTATTGTCAAGTTTTAAGAGATATGTTGTGTTTTCAGCTTTTAAAGTTTTTAAAGTGCAGTGGTCCACCTCAATATTGTGTGGTTAAAATCAAGAATGATAATTTAAAAATGACCCATGCTAATTTTCAGCAAAATTTTAAAATTTTATTTGTAAATGTAATTAACATAGAGGAATTTACATAATAATTACATCCTGAAAAATGCAAGTGTATACATTGAATAACTGATTTACTCCATTTATGTACACATATATGATGAAAACATTTAGAATAAAAATTTGGATTTCAGTATATTTAAATTATAAAGTTACAAGAGCTCACATATTATATAAATGTATATATATATACATATATATGTTTTGTCATTATTCATAGAAGTCAAAATCTTTTGATATTTTAAATACAGTTAGATTAGGTCTACATAATATCAACATAATTTGGCTTGAAAATTACTTTTAAAAAATTCTGGTGATACAAATAAACATTACAGTTTCCCTTACTGAACTGATTTATTATTGAACTGAATTAATTTTTTAAAAGATCTGTAAGGGCCATAGGCAATACACAAAGTTATATTTTGTGGGAAAATGTTTATTTAAGTTTTTAAGTAATTAGTGATGATAGAAGTGATGATAAGGAAAAATATAGGAGTTTTAAAAAATCCACTTCCATGATCTCCATTAGGGCATGGGTATGGATAAATAGTTTTATCACATAAATATGGACTATACTGTATAAATTAATAAATATAAAAAACCTCATTGCAACGCAGAAAATAGAGATATCTGTATTAACACGTTTTGTCGGACACAAGTAAATCAATTGGGGCACGCTTACATTAAATAACAACATGAAAAATGAGATCTCAGAATTATATATCTTGTTTTACAAGGCACTGGCAATTTTAATTACAAATACTTGATATTGACCTAATTTTACACTAATCCCCATGATATTTAACTTACGAATTGGCAGTGTGTGTCATTTTATGCTGTTTAAATGTCACATAATGTGATCTGTGTGTAAAAATTGGTCCCTCTTGTCAGCAAAAAGTAGACTATTAGTGAGAAAAATGTTCTTAATTCCTTCAGAAGTTCTGCTTTACCATGTTTGCCAATCAAAGAGGCTCAATTTTAAATACTCATCAACATGAAGACCATACATTATAAATGATTTCCAAGAGAGAATAGATAAAATGTAAGTAGTAAAGTTTTTAATGGTAATAAATGAGAAGTAGTAAAAACTATCCTTCAAACAAAGATATAATATTTCTGGACTTTCTTAATTTTCATGAACGAGCAAGGAAAAAAAGGGTATTCATTACAGTTACTCAATTCCATCACTGACACTTTCTCCTTTCTTCTTTCACCTCCTTCGTTTCTTTCACATCACAATCTTCTTGTTCTTCATCTTCTTATGCTATTTTTATTTCATATTCCTATTCCTGCTTCTCTTCCTTTTCCTCCTCCTCCTCTTTCCTTTTTTCTTTTTCTCTTCCCCAAGTAATGGCATTAACAAAGAGCAAGAGCAAAGCAAAACTGACTTAAAACTGAACTACACTTATCAATATATGATCTTATATTTAATAACAATTTGTCAATTAAAGTGTTTTAGAGGTGTGAATAAAAGTTGAATAATTAATTGTTAACCGAATAATTGTGCTTTTGTAAGATCTATAGTGTTGTAAGCAGTTAAGGAACAAAACAAAGAATCAAGTAAAGTTAACATCACATATAATATGTAAGTAGCACAAAGCTGTTTTATCTCAAAAATAAAAAGAATTTTCATATAAAAATAAATAATGCCATTGATGTACAAGAACAATCATCGTGAGAATTTTATATTTGTCTAAATGTTATTTGAAAATTTTCAATTTACACAACTAATTTCAGAATTAGCTTTAATAGTAGTATTTTTATATATGATGAATCATATACTATATGACTCAGACTAAAATGATGCTCATTGCAGAAAATCAATCAAAGCAATACTCCTTAACTCTTTGGGTTATATATCCCTTTAAAATTTGTTGAAACTTTGGGTTTTGTCTAGGAAATAAAAATGCATGCATTATATGTGCTGTTTGTTTTTTATCTGTTATACCTAACACTGTTAAAAATTAATCTATCTTGACTGAATTGTTGCCTCATATTTACTTTGATCTCGGTAGGGATTATATTATTTTTGGTGCTGATTTTTCACCAACCACAAGTTGTCAAAATGGAGTCAATTAATTAGTAATTTACTAAACGAGATAATATATATTTAGTGTTATTGCTGAGATTAATTTGATTTATGAATGTTTAAGTTAAGTTAACTTGTCTCTTTCTGCTGTAATGATACAATGGCTTAGCACTGGTCCTTGAATATCTGAGTTCAGTCTACTATCACATGAGAAGGTCTTCCAAGCATATATACAAAGAAAGAAAAAAAAGAGAAAGTATGGGTATGATTAAGAAAAAACCAAAACTACCCTGCAGCTAAAATCTCATAAATTAATTGTCAGAGAAAAACATAAGTGTTGAAAACCATAACAAAATTTTTAAAAAGGCTTTTCATTAAAATATATATGATAAACTAAAAGAAATCTTACCAACTGGGTGTAAAATAATTATAGAACCTTCAGAAACAGAAAGTGAGAAAAGGGCACAAAATACAAATGAAAAATTTCAAATTTCACAAAGCTCATAGACAAAATATTTAACCTCACTATCACAAAAAATGGTAACTGTGCTCCTTTTTGCCTAAGCAATTGGCAAAGTTTTTAAAAGACAGATTTGAGAAAAAAAAAATGGGTTTAGGATTAGAACTGTCACACAGAGTGGATGTGAAAGTTGATACAAACTTTCTAGAAAACAATTTTTTAATGTAACTAAGAACTATATTAATTAGTTTAAGCTGCTTTAAAAAGAGACATAGAATACTCTGGCTCAGAAAACTAAAAAGAGATAAAATACTGCGACTCAAACAAAATAGAAAAACATGTTTTTCACATAACAGTCTGATGATGTGCAATGGTTAAGACAGGTAGTCACTTCAATTCCTGAGATCATTCGGGGAGTGATATTCCTTCCTTTTTATATCTCTGCCACCATGTCCAAGAGGATTGCTGTCATCTGCATGAATAACTTGGGTTACCACCACATCTGCACAACAGAAAGAGAAAAAGGTGAGAGGATCCCATGTCTACTGTGTTAAGGCCAAGATCCAGTCACATAATTATGATTTCCACTTATATCCTATTGCTGCAAACTTAGACACATAACCATAGCTATCTGAAAATAACACTGGTCAATGAGTTCTCTAGCTGGCTGACTAATTCGCATAACTTTAGAATTAGTATTATTTACTTGCTTTCAATCAGCTCTATGTGAAAGTTACCACATCCAAAAGACTTTTCTGGTCATAGTTCTCAAACTTAGGAAATTTCCTCCTATTATTAATGTTGCCTATGTTCTGCTCAACTTTCTCTATCATCACCAATTCAATGATAATTAATTCAATGCCATCTGAACACTCTTACTTTGATCCACGCAGCTGGGCTGGCAACCCTCGTGTACATAAATAAAAATAATGCAATGCATTTCAAAAGATTTTGGGCGACATATCTCCCACTTCCGGTTGTAGACAAATCTCCTGCTTTCAGCAGTAGACAAACAATTGTTTTTTTCTGATACTGAATTTTCAAATTCTGTATTCTCACAAAATTGTTAATTCATGTTGCAGGGAGAACATTTTTTTCTTTTTTCAGCAAACTCTATTTCTTTCCAGTTATGCCTGCAAACTTTCATTCTGACTCCTTCTGTAGAGTTATGGTCTCCATAGGCATGCAGTCTGCTTTACAAGTTATCACAGGTGGCAGTTACATCAACTTTTTTCAACGGTATAACAAAGATCATAAGTCATCACGTCTGCATTCATTTTTTCCTTGTTGTCCGATGCCCAAATAGCAAGTTATTGATATATATTTTAGTTTTTGTTTGAGCAACTCTCCAATTTCAAAATTCCACTAATATTTTATGCATTATCTAGGTGAAAGGCTATGCTGCTATAACAAAGATACCACAAAATAGAGTTATTTACATAATAGCAATTTAATTATGTTTTCACACAATAGCCCCATGAAAGGCTCGTGGTGGTTGTAGTAGGGGTAGGATCCAGAGCAGGCAATGACTCTAATAATTTTAGTCATGCCATCATGTCACTTCTAACTCTGGTTTCACTAAGATTGTTTTCATTATTCAGACAATGAAAATAGACAAAGAGATGATCCAAGCAATGACCTTGGTAATATACTCAAGGAACAAAAGGATAGAAAACAAAGAAATCAAAATTAGTAAATGAGGTCTCAGTAGTGGTATAACTAATGATAAAAATCACTATTAAAACTCATATTTTATTGTGGGAATATATTTATTTGTAATTGAGTATTCAATTACTCCATATATCTTAGCATCTTTGTAGATACATTTGTCTATGGGAATAGTTATGACTAATAGGAAAATTAGAAATAATTCTGTTTCATCCATGGAGAAGCGTCTAGAGGACTACACTTGAAATTATAATTTGCTTCACTTCTGGTGTATTGACCATGGGAGATTGACACTGAGATGACAAAGTACCCAAAAAAATCCAATCAGTCCTGATCGATTGAGTCATCATATTAAACATTCATGCCATGGAGAGTCATCAGAATTTGCATGAGTATAACATAAATCTCTGTTGATATTTAAGCACTTTTTGTACCACCACATACTTTTGCGTATTCTAGTACCTGAATTGGAACAGGAAGTGAGTTATTGTGATATTTTTTAAAAATATGCAACATTGACTTAATGGGTAAATTGTACACTATGATAATAGAAATGTAGAAATTCTAATAGAGGCTAAAAAAGAGATTGATGTTATACAAGTGCTGTCACGTATTAATACGTGGAAGGCCGGCTATTTGTAATGAATTTGTAGTTTCAGGGAAGGAGTTGGAAAATAAGAAATTTAGTAGTGTATCCTTCTGATCATCTTGCCTCTTACCGTAGAAATTCTGCAGTGGCCTCTCCAGATTCTTGACCTCTCACCTGAAGCTGAGAATTGGCAAATTCCTAAGAGAAAATAACAGCAACAGAATGCCAGATTATGTTCTCTGAAATTCACCCCTCGCTGGGATATTGGCCCTATAAGTTCTATTTTCCTGACCCACAGATATATGTGTGCTTTTGTGTATGTTTGTGTTGTGTGTGTTCCACCTTTTTTAGCTGTTCACTGCTGGAGCCCTGGTATACCAAGAGTTCACCTATCTAAGGAGAACTAGAAGCTTCAAAAGTAAAATATTTTATAATGTGGTAATCAATCAAATAATTAAGGGATGAATATAAATCAGGACATTAAAAACATTTTTCCTAAAAGTAATCTACTGATGGCACCAAAAACACTTTGAGTACACCAGTTACTTTCATGAACACTACCTCAAATGTATTATCTTACTAAGGCCCCCGCTAGAGGGAACAAAGACTACATGAAGTTGTGCTGTGTCCTGCCTCAAGAGGCATTGACACACTCTTAACATTTAAGTCTCCTCCATGATTAGACCCATCAAGGCAGCAGTACCATCTTGGTGGAGCTTCTAGTACTGTCTTGGCGGGGCTCCTAGTGACTGGGTGGAGCGGGGTTCCATCCCAATTCCCCTCCTTCAGGGCACGTTCTAAGCCATTTTCCCACATCCCAACCAAATGCCCACAGGAGTTCCAGTGTTTGCATATATGATGTCACCCCAGAGTATTGTGACCAACCCCATTTCCAAGAAAGTGGCCTAATCAGTGGATCAGTACTGATGGCTCAGCTCTTCCCTGGATTGTATGAGATTAAGACACCAAAATACTGACATGCTAAGTAGGCGTGATTCAAATTTTATATATAGACGGGGCCCAGCCAAAATGAATTGTCTCTAAACATAACTCAAAGGGGCAGTACTGCCTGGTAGGATAAGGCCTTAATCATATTTTTAATTTTCAGAAATGGCTTGTCTTGTCTTCACTATGTTAATATATATGAATTTTGGAGTCAGCTTTTCCAAATTCAAAGCCTTTGGGCATTTTGATTGGAAATTCATTGACTATCAAGATCAACAATAAATAATTTTTAAATGTGGTAATATGAGAGTGTTGCCTGATTTACTTAGGACTTATTTAATGTTATTCAAAAGTTTTATAAATTTCATCTTAAATAGAAGCTGAAATATATTTAAAGATTTTTATATGCATCTATTAAAATATCTTATGGGTTTGCTTAAAGTAATTTAAGGTGTCAATCATTGAATTTTTAAATTTTAAAGCAACCTTAATATCCTGAATATTTTAAGATATTAAGGTAGAGATTTCTCTATTCATATTCCATTTTTCTTTACAAGATCCTCTATTTTATTCCAAATTTTGTCTCATAATTTTTTCCTTTTATATTCTTCTTCATTCTATAATCTTTGGGAGTAATTCTGTTCAGAATTTAACTTATTAAGCCCAATCCTTGGATCAGTTTTTGTTCTTGAATTTTTCTTAACATGAGCGTTAAACATTTTTTTAAAATATGTATGTAACTTTCAGTATTCCTCTATCTCAATGAATTCCAATACGTAATGTTTTGGTAATTTTCTCCTTCTAAAGATTTTCTAAATACCATTATGATTTCTTCATTTCTCATGAGTCATTAAGAAATGTGTTTCTTTCTTTCTTTGTTCTTTTAAGTCCATTACTTTTAAACAGTATGTATCTGGATTTTGTAAATATTTCAGTCTAAAAGGACAGCCTGCATCTTAACTAGACAGTTGTCTAGTCAATTCATATTTTGTCATATCTGATATATCTCTGTTGATTTCTTTGGCATTTTCTATTTAATTCTCTTTTTCTATGTTTTTTTCTTTGTGCTTTGCCTTTGATTGGACTGATGTTTTATCTTACTTTTTTCCTGTATACTACTGTGAATTTGTGTGTGTCACATCTATTTTTAACGTTTATGATAGGTATTTTCACATGAATATTGAACCAAATAAAATCTAAAATAAATCAATATTTTAACCCTCCTCCTGAATATTTTTGAGTACCTTAAAATATTTTAATTCCAGTGAACTTTCCTACAGATTAGATATTATAATCTTCTCGAATTTTGTCATATTTTAATCCTCAAATTATTTTAAACTATTTTTATGCAGTCAAAGATTATGCAGTTTCAAAGTATCTCTAAATTTTTCTTTGGTTACAATTTATTCTTGCCTATCAGACATTCCTTCTTTCTGGTATTATGTTCCTTCTTGAAGTTTAACCTTTAAATTATCCATTTGTTAAGATCATTTGGTAATAAACTATCTCTAGCCCTTATTTTTATTTGCCTGAATATGTATTTATTTCAACCTCATCTCAAAATGAAATTCCCTGAGGTTCAACCATTAGGTTAAAATATATTTTCTATCATCATTAAACTTATTTTTCTTTTTGCTTTGTCCCTTGTTTTTCATCTTTTACTTATTTCATTTGTTTTCTATCCATAACCTTTCAGCTCTTTCTGCTTGTCTGATCTGTTGTGTTTCCCCCATTTGGGGTTTTTAATTCAGTTGCTTTATGTATGCACACTGTGAGAAGTTTTATTTGATTATTTTCTCCTATGCCTTATGAGCTTTATAGTCTACTTTTCTTTTACTTTCTATTCTATCCACACATATATGATCAACTGATTTTTAACAAGGGTACCAGGTACACACAACTGTAAAAGGGTAGTCTCTTCAATAAATGGTGCTAGGAAAACTGAATTGCCACACACATGCAGAAGAATGAAATTGGATTCTTGTCTCACACCATATACAAAAATAAACTTAAAATAGATTAACAGTTTAAGCATAAGTTCTGAAATTATAAAACTAGAAGAAAACATTGGGAAGATACAGCCATTTTTCCATGCAAACTATTTTTCCTGTTTTTTGTTAGAGTCTACTTAGTGTTAAACATGCTTCCATTTTCCTGTTACTTTGTAATGAGAGACATTTTACTTCTTATTACAAAATCTCTATAAACAATTTAATATTTGATCATAACAATGGGGACACAATTTTATAAGTGTGGAAATTCATTTTACAGAGTTAGCAAATACACTTAGTGTGGAAATATTTTGAGAATAATTCAACTACTGTAAGCATGATTTGTGCTGCCTGTTTTTAGATGCACAGCCTTTTGTTTAGAAGTGTTTAGTGACTATATATTATGAGCATATATCATGCATTGTGGGATGAATTTTAATTAATATAAAAAAGTCTTGTCCAAATTCTCCACTCAAAAGGCTTAAAAAATAACAACATGGGAATTAGTAATTATATTACACAATAAAAATTAACAGTATAAAGTGGACAAAGATAAATAGGAAAAATTTGAAATATAGGCTAAATTAGTGAGAGTTTATATAGACAATAAAGATGAAGGACACAACATCAATAACGTGTGCCTTGGAATCCAGGTAGGATTTGAACAAGTGTTGTGCAGAGGAGAAAATGAACTACTTAGAGTTTAAAAAGGTGGGAAATAAATAAAGAATGTTAAAGGAAAGTGTTGGATTTATGTGAAGATAAATAATGAAACAATCTAATAATTCAGGGATGGATGGTGAGTATGTAGATAGAGCCATGCATGACTTGAACAAATGCACAATGGATGTAAAAATCAGGAGCAATTAAATTAAACGTGTGTCAATTGAGTGACTGCTCTGTGCCAAACATTTTACTAGGTTCAGAGTTTAGACTGATGAATGGAAAAATCCATACTCTCCAAGGGGTGGAAATCTAAACCATGAGGTAAAGAAGTAAATTGCCAATTACAAAACAGCACCATAAATGTTCTACAAAATTTCGGTAAGTAGTTGCTTAGGAACCATAGAAGAAAGTGCATACTTCCATACGTAGGCTTAAGTATATGTGATTATATGCTATTTTCCATTTTTGTTAATTTAGCATGCTATAATTTGTATTCAATACTTTTTTAAGACCACTGATATTTGGAGCTTATGTTGCTCAGGATAACAGTATATCTCGGAGTGTTTGGCATTATATTAATAGTAAGTGTTCAGTGTATACCAAGGAGGTTAATGATTTTAGAATAGAGATACCTGAGACAAGAGGGGGTCAGAGAATAAAAGGAAGAGAAAGAAAAATAAGAGAATATGCAGTGCACTCTACAGAATATAAAATGTAGCTAAAATAAATAAGACTGGTATATTTATCCCTTCCTGCTATTCTGTAATAACTCATAATATTTATTTATAAATTAAACCATTTATCCACACATACACATGCAGACTGTACCTGTTTGCATGTGAGTCTCTGTGTGTGTGCAGGCGTGTACTCATGCTGAAACTCATGCATATGTAATCCTCCATTCATACATTATTCTAAGTTATTACTTTATCCATGCATTCAATCATTCATTCATAGAGCTTGTATTATACTAAGGAGCTTTCCTTATTTATTTTTGCTGTTTTTTAACTTTATTAAAGTATGAATGTATTGACCTTAACAAAAGAGCCAGTTATTTTACCACCAAAAGTAGTTTATTCCAGAATAGCAGAGAATTGCAATTCAGGACAAGCAAACTGTGGTGAACCATAGGTAAATCCCAAGAACAGAGGAAAGAGGCTTGCTTTATAGGGCAAAGGAAGAAACTGAGGAGGGCTTTGGTTCATTGGCTGCAGATGCTGGGGAGCTTGTTGGTATGGGGTCAGAAGGAAATTTTTCTTTCTGTTGCTGTCTGTAAGCTGTGGTGAGCGACACGCGCATAAGAGCTCTCATTTCCTGTATTCATTTTCACAAATGACCGATAAAAAAATGTATATATTTAGGTTGTGTAAAGTAATTTTATTAAGGTGTACAATGTAATGATTTAACATGTATACACTGTGAAATGATTATCACCATCAAGTTAATCAACACATCAGTCACCTCACAGAGTTAACATTCTTTGTTCATTGTGAGAATACTTAAGATCTACTCTCAGTAAATTTGAAGTATACAATACAATATTATTTACTATTTTGCCCATTCTGTATGTTAGAGCCCCAGAACTTATTCATTTCATAACTGAAACTTTGTTGCCTTTGACAAATATCTTCCCATTTCCCCCACCTCCCAGCCCCTGGCAACTCTGGTTATATGAGTTTGTTCTAGATTCTATATATAAGTGAGATCATACAGTATGTATTTTTGTCTGGCTTATTTAACTTATCATAATGCCCTCCAGGTTTGCCCATGTCATCACAAATGACAGAATTTCTTTCATTTTTATGGCTGAATAAATATCCATTGCATATATACCACAATTTCTTTATCTGTTCATCTGTTGATGGACACTTACTTAAGTGGTTCTATATATTGACTCTTGCGAATAATGCTGCAAGGAAGATGGGAGGACACATATCACTTCAAGGTACTGATTTTACTTCCTTTAGATATATACCAGAAGGTGGGATTGCTGTATCATATGGTTGTTCTATTTTAATTCTTTGAGGACCTCCGTACTCTTTTCCATAATGATTATACCAATTACACTACCACTGATGGTGTATCAGGGCTCCCTTTTCTTCACATCCTCACCAACCCTTGTTATCTCTTGTCTTTTTAATAATAGCTATTCGAACAATTGTGAGGTGATATCTCATTATGGTTTTGATTTATATTTCCCATTATTAGTGATGTTTTCATGTACCTGCTGGCCATTTGGATGTCTTCCATGGAAACTTGTCTATTTAGGTCCTTTGCCCATTTTAAAAATTGTTTTATTTATTTATTTATTTATTTATATTTCTGCTATTGAGTTTTATGCAATATTTACATATTTTGGATGTTAACCCCTTATCAGATGTAAGGTTTGTAAATATTTTCTCCTATTCCAGAAATTGTTGTTTCATTTTGTTGATTGTTTTCTTTGATGTATTTTGGTATGAGGGTTACATTGGCCTCATGAAATGAGTTTGGAAATATTCCCTTCTCATCATTGTTTTGGAAGAATTTAAGAAGAATTGGTTTTCATTCTTTAAGAGTTTGACAGCATTCACCTGTGAAACAATTAGGTCCTTGACTTTTGTTCATTGGGAGACTTTTAATTACTATTTCAATCTCCTTACTCATTATTTGTATGTTCAGATTTTCTGTTTCTTGAAGATTCAGTCTTGGTAGGTTGTATGTTTCTAGGAATGTATCTATTTTTCTGTTATTCAACTTTTTGGCTTATACTTGTTCATAGTAGTATTTTTTGACTCCTTATATTTCTGTGGTATCATTGTAATGTTTCTTCTTTTACATATACTTTTATTGAAATTATGCTCCCTCTTTTTTCCTTAGTCTAGATAAAAGTTTGTAAATTTTGCTTATATATTAAAAAACAAATTTTACTTGTGTAGTTCTTTTCTATTCTTTTAAATTTCTATTTAACTTATTTCTACTTATTTTTAAATTTTTCTTTAGTCTGCTATGAACTCAATTTGTTCTTATTCTAGTTCCTTAAATTATAAAGTTAAATTTTCTGAGAGCTTCTTTTTTCTTTTTCTCTTAATGTATGCATTTATCTCTATAAACTTCCCTCTTTGTACTTCTTTTGCTGCATCCCATATGTTTCCATATGTTGTATTTCCATTTTTGTTTGTCTCAAGATTTTCCTTTTGGCTTCTTTTGTGATCCATTGTGTGTTGAGAAACGTGTTGTTTAATTTCCACATATTTGTGATGTTTCCAATTTTCTCTTTTTTATTGCTTTCTAACTTTATAATGTTGTAGCCAGAAAAGTTACTTGATATGATTTCAATTTTCTTAAAATTTTTAAGACTTGTTTTGTGTCCCAATTTATGATCTATTCTTGAGAATGTCCTATGTGCTCTAGAGAAGAACATGTAAAGAGACCAGGGCATTTACCCCTAGAAACCTCTGAAATCTGCTGAATGTGTCCTTTCTTACAGGACTTTGGTAGAATTGTATTTTTTTCTCAAAATTCTTTCTCCTCCATCATATAATTTTTTATTATTCTCCGGGCTCTTTGCCAGTGGAATGTGATAATGCTGTGTATTAAAACAAAAGGAAAAAAGACAAATAGTAATCTACTGACTATATGTAGATAGCAGATGTGTTTTGTTTGACCTTACAATCTTGATTCACAGAGTGTTTTCAGGATGATTAATGGTCAACATGTAAAACCAAGAGATTATAAGTAGATACCCAGAAGACTCACTTTCCTTGAAAAATCAGATATGTCAGCAAATAGCAGCAATGGACACCCTGCTTTAGATTGTCATGCTCTATTTGCCATGTTCCCCATTGCTCCCTAACAATTGTCAACATCCAGGTCAGTGTCAGTTGCCCCTTACTATCTTGCTTGTCCTGTTTCTTTTCTTATGCTCAGTTGATTTATGTTAAATGATTATTTCATGGAGACATTTCAGCATCTTGCATTGTTTGGGAAACATAAAATCTTAAAAGTATTAGAATGAATTCCTTTTAGAGGAATGAAATTTTACAATTTCTTACTGGATTTATTGTCATGTTTTCTGAGACCAAAGAAGCCTCTTTTAATTTTGAAAATTTTCTCTGCATCTACTTGAAATATTTTGTTATTTATAATACTTGTGTTAAATATCACCAGTCTTTCAGCTCCTCGACTGAACCCTTAATAGCAGTCAGTATCACCTGAAATGATAAATTAAAAACAGAACGTCAAGCTGCTCTTTAATGTCAAGGGTCATTTAATATAGCTGATCACTATGAAAGCAAACAATGAACAATTAAAAAGAGATCCCATCCATATAATGTATATCAAGTATTTTAATTGTCTTCATTAGGGATGCATGAAAAAGCCAAGGTGTGTTTTGGTTATGGAAAGTAATGATCCAAGATAAAAATATATCAACATGGGAGAAAAATAGCACATAAAACTATTTCTGGTTTGTCACCTGCAATTAGAAGCACCTTTCCATGACACAAAATTGTCAGACCTTTGAATCAGTTATTAATTGTGCAGATGATTAAAATACAGGCTGGTCAAAGAAATCCAATTAACAGTGTAGATTATTCTCACAAGTGAGCTGCTACTTTGCACATAGTGTGAGCAACTTAAAATGCTTCACACCAAGAGAAGTTTTCATGAAAAGGAAATTGCAGAGAGTAGGCATCGTAATACAAAGCATGCCCATTAAGATTTATGTTTCAAATTGGGCAATACTTTTAATACTGGATTTTTCAACCTCTGCATTATTGACATTTAGGTCCAGATAAGGTGTTTTGTTTTTTGTTTTTGTTTTTGAGAAGTTGCCCTGTTCATTGTAGGATGTTTAGTAGCACGACTGACTTAACCAATTTGATGCCAGTAACAATCCTCCAGTTGTGACAACTAAAAATGTATCTAGATATTGTAAATATCCACTAAAAGGTAAGATTATCTCTAGTTGAGAAACATAGTTTAATGTTATATCTTCTTACATATTAGAACACACACCCTATGAGTATTCAAAAGTAGCAGGAAATATAAACATGCACAATAAGCTTATTTAACTAAAGAAAATTTGGATTTTAAGGAATCTCTTACTTAAAATTTAAAGTATTAGAACATGAATCATGAGGTACACATCCAAAAGTATGATACTAACCTTAGTAAAATCTATTTACTCAATTTTATTGTACAATGACTTGTGAAGATCTTGCTATGTACAAGCACTGTGCTAGATATCAAGATGTTTAAGAACAATAAGACAACATTCTACTTGCAAATTTATTTTGATCTTATTTATTTATGATTAATTCACATGCACTATTTTTCATTTTAATATTAAGAAATGTCTACTGTTTTTCAGCTTTAAAGAGGTTAAATAGACAAAAATATTACATATTTAAGGTGGCCAAAATTGATGTATATATATATATATATATATACACACGCACACACATACACACACATTGTGAAATGACCACCACAATCAAGCTAATTAACTTATGTATATATAACTCACAGGTATCATTTTCTTTTTTCTTTTTTTTTCTTTGTGGTGAGGACACTTAAGATCTACCCTCTTAGCAAATTACAAATACAAGGTACAGGGTTGTTAACTATAGTCTCTCTGCTGTAAATTACATGTCCAGAAATTATTCACCTTTGTAACTGAAGCATTATAGCCTTTGAGCAAATCTCCACATTTGTCCATCCCCCTGGCCCCTGGTAACCACCATTCTACTCTCTTTTTCTATAAGATTATTTTAGATTCCACATATAAGTGAGATCATTAACTATTTGTCTTTTTTCATGTTTGGCTTATTTCACTTAAAATAATATCCTCTCGGTTCACCAATGTTATCACAAATGGCAAGATCTTCTTCTTTATAATAAAATAAACTATATGTCATTATATAGTGTATTTTCTTTATACCTTCATCTATCGTCAGACATTTTGGTTGTTTTCATGTCTTGGCTATTGTGAATAATGCTGCAGTGAACATGGGAGTGCAGATGTCTCTTAGAGATCATGACTTTAATTCCTTTGGATACTACTTAGCAGTGGGATTACTGGATCATTTCGTAGTTCTATTTTTAATTTTTTGAGACATCTCCAATGCCTGCACCAAATTACATTCCCACCAACAATATACAAGGACAAGTGTTCTTTTTTCTCTACATCCTCTCCAACACTTGCTATCTTTCGTATTTTTGATAATAGTCATCCTGGTAGGTGCGAGGTGATAGTTCATTGTCATTTTGATTTGAATTTTCCTGATAATTAGTAATGTTGAGCACCTTTACATATATGTGTTGGCCATTTGTATGTCTTCTTTTGAGAAATGTCTTTTCAGGCTCTTTGCCAATTTTTAATCAGCTTATTTGCTTTTCTGCTACTGAGTTGTATGAGTTTGCATATGTTTTGGATATTAACCTATAATCAGATATATGGTTTGAAATTATTTTCTCCCATCCCATAGATTGCCTTTTCGCCCTGTTGATTATTTTCTTTGCTGTTCAGAAGCTTTTAAGTTTGGTGTAGCCCTACTCATCTATTTTTGTTTTTGTTTCCTGTGTTTTTGGTGTCATAATAAAAAAATCCATTGCTAATACAAATGTCAGGAAGCTGCTTCTCTAAGTTTTCTCCTAGTAGTTTTACACTTTCAGGTCTTATATTTAAGTCTTTAATCCATTTTGAGTTGATTTTTGTGTATGGTTATGATAAAGGTACAAATTCTTTCTATTGTATGTGGATATCTGATTATCCCAGTACTATTTGTTGAACAAACATGCTTTACCCACTTGTATTCTATTGTCAAAGATCTATTAACCATATTTGCATGTCCTATCCATTATTGACTGTGAAGTAGTAAAGTCTCTTACTGTTACTGTATTTCTGTCAATTTCTCCCTTCAAATTTGTCTATATTACCTTTATATATTTTGGTGCTCAGTGTTGGATGAATGTATATTTACAGATGAGCTGGTTTCATTTTTTTAATATGCATCACTCACAATGCTCCACTAATATCTATACTTGGTAGATTTATTTAAATCATGACAGGTGCCAGTATTTTGGAAAAGTTGTGTCCATTTCTAAAACCATTAAACATATGACCATCTATGGCCTAGAAATTTATTTTTAAAGACATAAATTCATATGCCACAAAAAAGACTTATACAAGAATGTTCATAGCAGCCTTATTTCACATATTAGTAAAATAACAATCAACAGGATCATGGAGAACTAGTTGTGGTATGTTCATGTAAAAGAAAAATACTTATCAATGAAAGAGAACACATTATTGGGATATTCAACAGTAGAAATGAATTTGAAAAACATCATAAAAAGTCAAACATAAAAGAATATATATTATAAATTTCCTATTCTATGGAGTTTGATAGTTCATCTGTGGCAATGAAAGTTAGAATCATGTTACCTCTGTGTGTGTTTGGGAGGGTTGTCTGACTAGATCTAGATGATATGAAACTGTATTAATCTAGGTGGTTTTATATAGGCAAAAACATTGAGCTGTATATAAAAGATTTCAACATTTTATTTTATATAATGATCATCAGTAAAAATTTCTAACAAGAAAAACTCAATTCAAACTAGCATTCAACACTAAGATGTATTGCTTTATGCAGTTGGAAACTAAAACAATGATCTGAGTATTGGTGCTGCAGGTATCAGGAACTTTACATGAGTTTTAGTGTTCTTTCCCTCTCTCTATTTCTGACCTCTGATTACTCTGCTTAGCACCACTATCATAATTCTTCTCTATAGGATATAGAATAATCACTATGGGATTGGAATTACATTGTAATATCCTATTTATCCTAACTGAAAGGAAGTCTCCAATATCTGAAGAACATAATTCCAAGGAGAGATCTAATTATCTAGGCTTAGATCATAAGATTATTATAAGATTATTTTATATAGAGTGTTGGAAATTGCAATTGGCACTTAATTAGTCATGTACCATTTGGGGTCAGATTAGCTCAATCAGGCCAAATGCAATCACTTCCCATAGGGGAGAGTTCTCTGCAGGAAAGGAAAGGAAAAGAAAGCAAAGCGAAGGAAAGAAAAGAAAAGAATAGAATAGAAATTATATCAAACAAGAATTGATTTTAATGTCACTTGGGATGGAAATGAACACTATGAGATGTGTAGCAACATTTTCAATTAAATATGGAGAATGACAAAAATATGATTACACAAGGTGGAAATTAGGAGGATTAGACACTGGCATTACTCAATGTCTACAGGGAATATTTTTTTTCGTTTATATATGTGTTCAATTCAGGAACATTTGATTTAGAAATGTCATTGAACACTGAGATGAAACCTAAAATTACCTCTAGAATATGTGGAAATATGTGGTTTCCATTGAAACGAGCTTGAGGACTGTAGCAGTATTAGAGAGCTGAGTTTCAGTTGACACCAGGAGGTAGAGAGAACAGTTTATAATGAAACTAAGAAAGAAAGTGTTTTTACTATTGATTTTGGTTTGGAGAATTCCAGAGAAATAGAGAAGGATGAGGATAGTTCTAGAATACATCAAGAAAGAGAAACATAGCAATTTGAGAATAAACATGCAGAGAAAATGGATAATAAAGGCATCAACAAAATGACAAAGATTTAGGGCTAAGGAGATTTGATGGCCTGAAAATATGAAGTGGAAATAGAGTGTGGTTTCATTGAAATTGCAGGCTATGTTTAAAAACTGTGTGGGAAGATCTAGGAAGAAAACCCTGCCAGTTCTCTGGACACTGATGTTCATCATCACATTTTTACATAGAAATTAGGGGAAAAGCTTAAATTCACACAGCAAAAAGAACAATGTAAAGTTAAGGTCAATAAGTTCTCCAGAGAAACAGAACCAGTAAGAAGTATAGGACATGTGTGTATGAGAGAGAGATTTTAAGCAACTGGCTTACACTGTTGTGGGGCTGGCAAATCCAAAATCTACAACTCAGACCAGTACACTGGAGAACCAATGAAAAGTTAATGCTAAAATCTTGAGTCAAAGGGCTGTATGGTGGCACAAGTTCTTCCTAGGGGAACCTCAGTCTCTTCTCTAAGACCTTCAGCTGATTAAATGAGGCCCACCCACATCATGGAGGCAAATCTGCTTTACTTAAAGCCTATTGATTTAAATGATAATCACAGGGGAACCTTCATGATAGTGGAGGAGTAAGATATGGACATCAACTTCCTCCCGACAAATATATCAAAAATATATCTACATGTGAAACAACTCCTACAGATCACCTACTGAATGGTGACAGAAGACCTCAGACTTCCCAAAAGGCAAGAAACTCCCCACATACCTGGCCATGTGGCAGATAAGGTCTTGGTGTTCTGACCAGGTGTCAGGCCTGAGTCTCTGAGGTGGGAGAGCTGAGTTCAGGACATTGGACAACCAGAGACCTCCTGGCCCCATGTGATATCAATCAGTGAGCACTCTCCCAGAGATCTCTGTCTCAACGCTAAGACCCAGCTCCACCCAACAGCCAGCAAGCTCCTATGCTGGATGCCCCATGCTAAATAACTAGCAGGACAGGAACACAACCACACCCATTAGCAGAGAGGCTGCCTAAAATCATAATAAGGCCACAGACACCCCAAAACACATCACCAAACACGGTCTAGACCACCAGAAAGAAAAGGTCCAGCCCCAACCATCAGAACACAGGCAGCAGCCCCTCCACCAGAAAGCCTACACAACCCACTGAACCAACCTTACCCACTGAGGTGGACACCAAAAAAAATGGGAACTACAAACCTGCAGCCTGTGAAAAGGAGACTCCAAACACAGTGATTTAAGTAAAATGAAAAGACAGAGAAATATGCAGCAGATGAAGGAATGAGGTAAAAACCCACTAGACCAAACAAATGAAGAGGAAATAGGCAGTGTACCTGAAAAAGAATTCAGAGTAATGATAGTAAAGATGATCCAAAATCTTGGAAATAGAATGGAGATAATACAAGAAACGTTTAACAAGGACCTAGAAGAATGAAAGAGCAAACAAACAATGATGAACAACACAATAAATGAAATTAAAAATTCTCTAGAAGTAATCAATAGCAGAATAACTGCAGCAGAAGAAGGGGTTAGTGACCTGGAACAGACAAAATAGACTTTATATAAAGAATATTACAAGAGACAAAGAAGGACCCTACATAATGATCAAGGGATCAATCCAAGAAGAAGATATAACAATGGTAAATACTTATGCACCCAACAAAGCAGCACCTCAATACATAAGGCATGTGCTAACAGCCATAAAAGGGGAAACCGACAGTAACACAATCATAGTAGGGGTCTTTAACATCCTACTTTCACCAATGGACAGATCATCCAAAATGAAAATAAATAAGGAAACACAAGCTTTAAATGATACATTAAACAAGATGGACTTAATATTTATAGGACATTCTATCCAAAAACAACAGAATACACTTTCTTCTCAAGTGCTCATGGAACATTCTACAGGATAGACCATATACTGGGTCACAAATCAAGCCTTGGTAAATTTAAGAAAATGGAAATTGTATCAAGTATCTTTTCCGATCACAACACTATGAGACTGGTTATCAATTGCAGGAAAAAAACTGTAAAAAATACAAACACAAGGAGGCTAAACAATATACTACTAGATAACCAAGAGAACACTGAAGAAATCAAAGAGGAAATAAAAAAATACCTAAAGCAAATGACAATGATATCACAATGACCCAAAATCTATGGGATGCAGCAAAAGCAGCTCTAAGAGGAAAGTTTATAGCAATACAATCCTACCTCAAGAAACAAGAAAAATCTCAAATAAACAACCTAAGCTTTCACCTAAAGCAATTAGAGAAAGAACAACAAAAAAACGCCAAAGTTAGCAGAAGGAAAGAAATCATAAAGGTCAGATCAGAAATAAATGGAAAAGAAATGAAGGAAAAAATAGCAAAGATCAATAAAACTAAAAGCTGTTTCTTTGAGAGGATAAACAAAATTGATAAACCAATAGCCAGACTTATCAAGAAAAAAAGGGAGAAGACTCAAATCAACAGAATTAGAAATGAAAAAGCAGAACACTGCAAAAATGCAAAGAATCATGAGGGGTTACTACATGCAACTATCAGCCAATAAAATGGACTACCTGGAAGAAATGGACATATTCTTAGAAAAGCACGACCTTCTGAGACTGAGCCAGGAAGAAATAGAAAATATAAACAGACCAATCACAAGCACTGAAATTGAAACTGTGATTAAAAATCTTCCAACAAACAAAAGCCCAGGACCAGATGGTGTCACAGGCAAATTCTATCAAACATTTAGAGAAGACCTAACACCTATCATTTTTAAACTCTTCCAAAAAATAACAGAGGGAGGGGAGGAGCACTCCCAAACTCATTCTATGAGGCCAGCATCACCCTGATACCAAAACCAGACAAAGATATCACAAAAAAAGAAAACTACAGGCCAAAATCACTCATGAACATAGATGCAAATATCCTCAACAAAATACTAGCAAACAGAATCCAACAGCACATTAAAAGGATCATACACCATGATCAAGTGAGGTTTATCCCAGGAATGCAAGGTTTCTTCAATAAATGCAAATCAATCAATGTGATACACCACATTAACAAACTGAAGCATAAAAACCACATGATAATCTCAATAGATGCAGAAAAAGCTCTCAACAAAATCCAACACCCATGTATGATAAAAACCCTCCAGAAAGTAGGCATAGAGGGAACTTACCTCAACATAATAAAGGCCATATACGACAAACCCACAGCCAACATTGTTCTCAATGGTGAAAAACTGCAACCATTTCCTCTAAAATCAGGAAGAAGACAAGGATGCCCACTCTCACCACTATTATTCAACATAGTTTTGGAAGTTTTAGCCACAGCAATCAGAGAAGAAAAAGAAATAAAAGGAATACAAATTGGAAAAGAAGAAGTAATGCTGTCACTGTTTGCTGATGACATGATACTTTGCATAGAGAATCCTAAGGATGCTACCAGAAAACTACTAGAGCTAATAAATGAATTTGGTAATGTTGCAGACACAATATTAATGCACAGAAATCTCTTGCATTTCTATACGCTAATGATGAAAAATCTGAAAGAGAAATTAAGGAAACACTCCCATTTACCATTGAAACAAAAACAATAAAATACCTAGGAATAAACCTACCTAAGGAGACAAAAAACCTGTATGCAGAAAACTATAAGACACTGATGAAAGAAATTAAAGATGATACAAACAGATGGAGAGATATACCATGTTCTTGGATTGGAAGAATCAACCGTGTGCAAATGATTATACTACCCAAAGCAATCTACAGATTCAATACAATCCCTATCAAACTACCAAAGGCATTTTTTTCAGAGCTAGAACAAAAAATTTCACAATTTGTGTAGAAACACAAGCGACCCCAAATAGCCAAAGCAATCTTGAGAAAGAAAAACGGAGGTGGAGGAATTAGGCTCCCTCACTTCAGACTATACTACAAAACTATAGTAATCAAGACAGTATGGTACTGGCACAAAAACAGAAATATAGATCAATGGAACAAGATAGAGAGCCCAGAGTTAAACCCACACACATATAATCACCTTATCTTTTATAAAGGAGGCAAGAACATACAATGAAGAAAAGACAGCCTCTTCAATAAGTGGTTCTGGGAAAACTGGACAGCTACATGTAAAAGAATGAAATTAGAACATTCTTAACACCATACACGAAAATAATCTCAAAATGGAGTAAAGACCTAAATGTAAGGCCAGACACTATAAAACTCTTAGAGGAAAACGTAGGCAGAACACTCTATGACATAAATCACAGTAAGATCTTTTTTGACCCTCCTCCTAGAGAAAGGGAAATAAAACCAAAAATAAACAAATGGGACCTAATGAAACTTGAAAGCTTTTGCAAAGCAAAGAAAACCATAATCAAGACAAAAAGACAACCTTCAGAATGGGTAAAAATACTTGCAAATGAAGCAACTGACAAGGGATTAATCTCCAAAATATAAAAACAGCTCATGCAGCTCAATATCAAAAAAGCTAACAACCCAACCAGAAAATGGGCAGAAGATGTAAATAAACATTTCTCTAAAAAATACATACAGATTGTGAACAAACACATGAAAGGATGTTCAACATCACTAATCATTAGAGAAATGCAAATCAAAACTACAATGAGGCACAAGGGATTAATCTCCAAAATATAAAAACAGCTCATGCAGCTCAATATCAAAAAAGCTAACAACCCAACCAGAAAATGGGCAGAAGATGTAAATAAACATTTCTCTAAAAAATACATACAGATTGTGAACAAACACATGAAAGGATGTTCAACATCACTAATCATTAGAGAAATGCAAATCAAACTACAATGAGATATCACCTCACACCTGTCAGAATGGCCATCATCAAAAAATCTACAAACAATAAATGCTGGAGAGGGTGTGGAGAAAAGGGAACATTCTTGCACTGTTGGTGGAAATGTAAAATGATACAGCCACTATGAAGGACAGTATGGAGTTTCCTTCAAAAACTAAAGCTAGAACTACCATATGATCCAGCAATCCCACTACTGGGCATATACCCTGAGAAAACCATAATTCAAAAAGAGTCATGTACCACAATGTTCATTGCAGCTGTATTTGCAATAGCCAGGACATAGAAGCAACCTAAGTGTCCATCGACAGACAAATGGTTGAAGAAGATGTGGCACATATATACAGTGGAATATTACTCAGCCATAAAAGAAACAAAATTGAGTTATCTGTAGTGAAGTAGATGGACATAGAGTCTGTCATACAGAGTGAAGTAAGTCAGAAAGAGTAAAACAAATACCATATGTAATACATATTTATGAAATCTAAAAAAAAAAAAAAAGGTTCTGAGGAGCCTAAGGGCAGGACAGGAACAAAGACACAGACATAGAGAATGGACTTAAGGCCACGGGGAGGGGGAAGGTTAAGCTGGGAAGAAGTGAGAGAGTAGCATTGACATATATACACTACCAAATGTAAAACAGATAGCTAGTGGGAAGCTGCTGCATAACACAGGGAGATCAGCTCGGTGCTTTGTGACCATCTAGAGAAGTGGGATAGGGAAGGTGGGAGGGAGACATAAGAGGGAGGGTATATGGAGATATATGTATACATATAGCTGATTCACTTTGTTATACAGCAGAAACTAACACAACATTGTAAAGCAATTATACTCCGATAATGATGTTTAAAAAATTAAATAAAATTAAAATAAATGTTAATCACATTTAAAACATATGTTTACCACAAAATCTGTACTGGGATTTGACAAACATGGCACCATGACCTAGCCAGGTTGACACATACAATTAAAATTAACCATCTGACTACTCAAAATATTATGTAGTCATTAAAATTTCAATAATCTGATAATAGAAGGGAAACTGTTTCCAGTACACTGGTAAATACAAAAGTAATGGAAATAATATACAAAACCTGATACTTATGTGAATTGTTTCTATTTTTAAAGTTTTCATGATAGAAACAAATGGAATTTTTTCTCTCTTATAACACCTTTGAGTTTTGTACATTTTGTAAAATGAGTATTTATTATTTTTTGGAGAAAGATAAATGTTAGATTCAAAATTGGTTCAAACATAATTAAACCAAAGGGGAAAAAATGATTCATATCCTATATTTAAAGCATTTAAAAGCAGCACTGTGCAGCTCACCTTCTTCTCTGTGCCTTTCTTGCTCATTGTGGTATGCTGAATTATGCCAACTCCAGTTTTATAGGTTGAAGTCCTAACCCCCAGTACCTCAGAAAGTGACTACATTTGGAAAGAGGCTCTTTAAAGAGGTAATTAAGTTGAAAGTATGTCATTAGGGTGGATCCTAATCCAATCTAACTGGTGTGCTTATAAGAAGGGGAAATCTGGGGACAGGCCATGTGAAGACATAGGGAGAGGACAGCCAACAAAAAGTCAGGGAGAGAGGCATGAGAAGAAACCAATCCTGCCATCACCTTGATCTTGAATTTCCAGCCTCCAGAACTGTGACAAAAATACTTCTATTGCTTAAGCCATATAGTCTGCAGTACTTTCTTATGGCAGCCCTAGCAAAGGAATACACTCATACTCAGCCTGAATCCTGCAGGAGACTGCTATACTGCTCTTTGTTACACAGGTAGCGTGGGAATTCAGGCAGCCTCTTTGCTTTTTTTATATCCAAGAATGTTTACTTTTAAAAGTTGCCTCTGTAGGGTTTAGAGATGAATCCGTGAAAATAGTTTGCAAGGAAACACCAGCAAGCCCACATGCTCCACACAGGTTGCCCTCCCCTGGCGTATGCTCCTGTGATATTCAGTGTTTGATTCCCTCTGCAAGTGTAGCAGTGCTGTGGTAGGATTTATTGTTTCTGTACAGCATTGTGTGTATTGATGGATTGTTTGGCTAGGTGTTTTGCAGTATTTTCTTTGTTTCCATAGGCATATTTAACCACACTGTTAGCTACTCGTCATTGTTCAACTTAGCTCCCTAACAATGGAATCTACTCTTTTTGATATATGACATCTTAGAGGAGCAATTTGTAAAGCACTGTGTCCACACGTTTGCAAACTTTCTAAAAGAAAAATGTTACTCTGGATATATTGAATGACCTTGGGGAAATCATAAAAGTGGTCTGTGAGAAATGACGTCATGAGTCATCCTTTCACCTTAACTTAGAATAATGAAAAACATTCTGGATCAAGATTCTAATAAAATCTGTTCCATATACTTCCATGGATGTTACAAAATTGTCCATCTTGGCATTGGCCCCTGCAGTGTTTTACACACAGTACTGTATTTTGAGTCAAAATGATGCTATCTCAGAAATAAAAGTAAGTTGGAGAGTAACAATGTAGCTGGAAAAGGGTAGCTCTAAGACTGGTCATTGGAGTTCTTATCTGATTTACATTCTATCTTCTACTTAACACGTATGCTTAAAGGAGTTCCTGAGCAGGTTTACTAAACTTCATCACACATTCAATAAATCACTCTATCTTTCTCTCCATTTTTTTTTTGTTTAGCCTTTACAGATTTTATAAAAGTGAAATAAAAACAAAGCATTTTGATTTGCAAAATTTTAAAGCAGAAAACAAGGCTAATTGCAAAGTTATATATATATCCCTTCCAACTTTATATGTGTATATATATATATAAACTTTCCCAACGCCCACCAAGTTTTACAATACAACTGTTAACATAGGTGATATACAATTAAGGAAATTAAATACATAGAGCCATCACCGCTGCAAAAAAATAAGGACAAATTTCACTTACTTATGGGAAACAGAGTTTTAGAAGTGGCTTGAAGTCACTAAATAGCCACTAAAGTAACCCTAAGACAAGTGATTTGGAACCTGCAGGATAAGACAGCAGCCCTCAGAGTTTTATACTGTTCTCTTTCTGTCTGCTTTTTCTGACAGAAATTCTGTTGTTTGAATATTTTCCCAATTCTCATACACTTTAATTAGGATAAAAATAAAATGATTATACATAACCCTCAAGTGATATTTTAAACTAGTGGAATATTCCTTATCTAGTTTTAAGGAATTTTAGGAAAGTTTTTTTTTTGTTTTTTGTTTTGTTTTTTGTTGTTTTTTGCTTATAAAAATTATTTCTAAGGGTTCTGATTCACCAAAAGCATTTGGTTTGTGTGTGTGTTTGTGTGTGTTAGTTATTGGACATTATAACGTATGTCTAGATCAATAGCAGCATGAATTTATTAGATAGTTCACACTTGGGATGACAAGGACCTTAGTAATAAATGGGAAGTTGGATGGTTGGTTCTAGATCTAGGGATTGAGTTTCCCTGGGTGCCATGCTCTGCAGCCTATGTTTTAACCATGTATTTATATCCATTATACACTATTTTGCAATAACTGAAAATGCTATTAATCTAAAATTAAATCTATAGGTTTCTCATTAAAAACATGTGTCTCTAATTGCACAGAAATAACATTTCTGATATATATTTTCACTTATTGTCATCACATCATTTGTATGAGGATAAAATTCTTGCCATTTTATTTTCTTTCATCCTCCATTTGAATTAATCACTGATTCCTGGCATTTCCACCTTATAAATATCCTTCCAAACCATTCACTAGTCCCAACTTATTACTAGTTACTACTATCTGTCACCTGACCTAAACATAAAAACCCCTGACTGGTTTACAAGCATGTACTGTCCTTACTCAAATCTGTTTGCTATAAATTGATCACCCATCTGCTTTAAAATGCTGAAATGATCATTTTTAGTGCTTCCAGCAAAGACCATTTCCTTTCCTTTAACATGATTTTCAAAGTTCTATGCCCAGAATACCTCTTCTCTATCACCTCATACACGCTCCTGTAGATCTATACCTTCTAGTGACACTAGACTGTCTGTTCTATAACTGATCATGCTGCTCCTGTCCAGGACACCTGCATGTTATTTCTCTCCCTGCACAACTCTTGATTTAGGAATATTTTCAGTTCTCTAGCACTGATATTGCAGTAGATCAGACACAAATACATGGGCTTATTTCCTAGGTTTCCTTTCTATCCAAACCAAGAGTCAACACACTTGTGTTCTTTGGTGACTGTAAATTTAAAGTGAAGTAAAAGTCTCAATTAAGTGGTGAATCTATTTATTAGAAGCCAGTAGTTTCTTTTGGGGACACCCTCCCGAAAATACTTCCTCCAAAAATCTCTGCAGTAAATCCATGAAAAAACATTCAGATGATTTTAAACTTCTACCTGGAATCAGAGACCCCAGCTAACATTTACTGACTTTACAGCTCAAGAGAATTCCCTGTAATTCCTAGTTATAAAGTCTCCACCCAAATTTTCTCAGTTTTGAGTTACTCTCATTAAGAATTATTATTCTCATCTTAATAAAGCTACTTAGAATTATCCATGCATGCAGTGTTATGCAGGGCATAGGACTTTGATAGAAATGGCTTGCTGAAAATAAGAAAAATGTATCTAACATAATTTCAAATTATTTTGTATATAAGTATGGTTTAGTTTAAGTTTAGATATAATGAGAGATAGTTCTTCTCTCTCTCCCTCATATATATATATAAATATATGTTATAATTTTACTTTTCTCACTTTATTAATTCTAGGGTATAATCTTAAAATAGAATAGCTACCTGTTTGGATAACTTTTTCAATCCTTTTGAAGTTGTGCTATAGCACAGGAAACACAGATGGACAATCTTAGAATAGTGTATATTAGTAGTACAAATGTAAATTTTATCTACAATCCAAATCTACTGTTTTATGGTTGTTTTATTACTTCAATTATTTTTTCCCAAAATTCAAAGCTCCAATGAAATTTTTGGTTCCCAGGATAAATATGATATCTATAAGCTGACAGCTACCAGTAGACACCAACAATTCCAAACTCACATGTTTTCCTTTGTTATATTTTAGAATAAAGACAAAAGTGCAAACATGTTGACTTTGCTATTTTTATTAGCTGTGACAAAAATGTGTACATAGTTTTGATTATTGCATGCTATAAATTTCAAATTTGAAAATTACATTCAAAATACACATTTTTTATAAAAATTATTTTTGATGTTTTAAAAAATGTATTTTTCACCGATGTCAGTGTTTTCTCCATTCTTTGTTTTTAATCTTTTAAAATATCTTTTCATTTGATAAAATGTGTGCATATTTAAATTAATTACTGCTAAGTGGAAGTGGTTATTGAAACTCTTTTCTATCTTCATTATATTCACTGTTCCATTCTCCCAGTCAACTCTTTTATATCGTCTCTCTTTTCCTTAAATTTGAATATCTCCTCTTTCATTAGCCCTTTCAGCTTATTTCTACTTATTTGAGAAAAGAGAAACAAAAGAGATAGTCCACTTGCTTTTGCCACCGCATTTACCATTCTAGTTGCACTTGTGTTTATATTCTCGGTTCTTTTGCTTGTGTCTAATAAGGAATGGATTAAGACCAGTCATTCCACTTGCTGGTATTGCAGGAGATCTCATTTCTCCTTGTTTATGACAGGACAATTCCAGCAATTTTTCTCATTCACCTGACTCTCTTTTCAGTAAATTGAATTAAAATGAGTATGTTTCTATTGTTTTCTGTGCAATCCAGTTAAATCCAGCTTTCCCCCAAAACAAATTTTATTCAAGGCTAATCCTTACCTCCAAGTTGCTGTTTCCAATGGCCAATACTCAGTCTTAATCTTACTTGATCTAGCTGCAGTGCTCCTGCCTTAGAGGAACATTTTCTTCTTTCCCCTGACCTCCATTGTCTCTTACTTCTTCTCTTACTTACCTGGATGTTCCAAGTGTTTACTTTCCCCTTTGCTGATTTCTCTTAGTCTCTTCACATGTAAGAGTTTGAATGATACAGGACTGCTTCTCTATCAACACTTTCTCTAACAATGATTCACAATATCGTATGGGCTTAAAAGCCAATCTGTAGGTTGATGTCTTCATTAAAATTCAAACTCCAATGTATAAATGCCTCTTAACATCTCCACCTGCATTTATCTCAAATCTAACAAGTTCTAAACCAAAATCATGTCTCCAAACCCCCAAATAACCCCTCGTACAGTGTTCTCAGCTGGCTAAATGTTAGCTCAAGCTACAATCTAAGAGGCACTTAGGATTTCTTCTGGACCACTCACATCCACAACTCACCATCAGCAGTGCCATCAGTTCTACCTTCAAGGTATGTACAGAAAATGTTACTTCTTCCCATACAAACTGGTCCTAGTCATTATTATCTGTCACCCTGGATTATTGTAATAACCTCCGGACTGTGCTGTCTCACCTTTGCCTTTGTTTCTCTCTATAGTTTGCTCTCCACACAATGTCCAGGGTGAACTTTTTAAAACCTCTTAAATTGTGCTCTTTTCAAAACCCTGCAGTGGCTACCCAGGTCACTTAGAGAAAAAAAAATCTTCAAGAAACTGTATTCCCAGAATCCACTGCCAGGGAGCTGGCCTCCTTGAATTGACCAGATACACTTCTGATTCAGCTTGTTTGCACTACTTTATTACAGAAGCCTTCCCAGACCACTCTGTGTAAAACAAGCCCAACCATTCTTTTTTTTCCCCTTGCTTTATATTTTTTTACATCATTTGTCGCCATATGACCTACTAATAACCTACCTACTTATTTATAAATCTTTCCCTTAAACAAAAAAATGACAGCTCTCTGAGAGAAGCCATTGTCTTATGTATGTATGTATGTGTGTGTATACACATATATGAATATAAAATAAATAATGAATATTTGAATAAAATATATATACCATACAATGGTTAATTTATTACATTTTATTTTTGTTTTAGTTGTATTTTGAATGAGAGTCAAATAGGTAGTTTTGAAAATTACATTTCTAATACATCATAAAAAATAAAAAGAAATGATTGTGACTTCCAAAGTATTGTTTGAGCAAAATAAAATGCATTGAGAAAATAATTTAAGTTTTTCTTTCTTCCTGGATGGTATGGAAATCTGGCTCCTAAAATATCAGCCCCTAAATCTGTTGATAGGATGAAGCTGAGATTATTGATTAAGGGAAAATACCACCTTACAAAACTCTGGAGGTGTCTTTGGGAGTCGGGTGGGGGAGGAGGTCAGAATTTTTTAAGAATTGTAAGTTTGGCTTAAGACAGTCTTTAAATGTGGGGACTTATAAGGATTGGGTAAGACTCACATCCAACAGTTCAGAATTGATGGAAACAGCCAGGAAAGGATTTTGAGAAAAGTATTCAAATAACCTTAGGGTGTAAATTGCTTGTTGAAACTTTCCATTAAAGAGTTGATGGTTTTCCAGGAAGTTCCTAATGAACCATGGAACCATTGCTGGGGCAGAACAGTTCTGGAAGAGTAAAGAAATACTAATAATGACAGTGGGGTTGCAAAATTATGTTAATGCAGGCATTAAGCTGTGAGTTAGATTTCCAGTGTTCAGTCTGAGTGTGGGCTAGACAATTTTGAGGCATTCTTGATGGGATAAGTCTAGTTCACAAAGTAATGTTTTTACCTAATTATTGAAATGTTACCCAGTTCACAGGATTATTACTCTTTTAATCAGTCCAACTCTCATTTCTTTGTGCTTCTAATTCCCTGGGAGTTTTCCTCCATATTCCCAAAATAGTTTTATTTAACACTAAACTGTATCTATTTTCCAAATAAGCATTTGAAGCCTATTGCTTAAAAGAAATCTGAATTTTTACAGTATGGTTAAATACTTTTGAATCAACAAAAATTTACAATTATAAAACAATTATCCATTTCTTCTTGACAATGTATCAAAATATGTTTTATATTTTATTGGCAATGTTTCTCAATACATACTCATTTATCAATGAATTTGTCATATTTATATAGAGTTAATGTAAAAGTTGGAATAATTGTCTCTGAGGTTGAGACAAATTTTAAGACAAGAGTGCTTTTAAAACATATATTTTTTCTATTTTTAAATTTGTCTATGTGGGAAAAATAAGATGCTCCATGGTACCAACACTGCTGTCTCTCTTCTTCCTGTAATCCTTCTCCTAGGTTGTAGAAAATTTTAACATCTTTGACATCTTGGAAGAGGGAGAGTTGAATCAACTTTGAAATGTTTTCCACATTCTTGAATCATTAAGGGCAGGAATTTTATTGTTTCCTTCAGATCTGGTGGTACCCCTGAGGCATTTGTTAAGTGAAGGCATGGTGCTGCAATTAACTATGGTATTTGAGCTGGAGAACCACTTAACCTCTCTGAAATTTACAGCAAATAAAATTCAACTCCCTCTGATTGTATAGTAAGAAAAACAAGTTCTTGCTACTTCACTGGCTTTGTAATGGTCAAATTGAATAGATCTGTAATAGTTTTGTACTTCATGAAAATATTTCCAAATATTTATCCCTCTTCTCTCTCATACAGATTGTACCTCATACAAAGCAATCGCCACATCTCTACTCTTTAGGTTTGGCCTGTCTTATCGTGAGTCTTATTTTTCATCTAGTTGTTTCTCCAACACTAAACTTCTCTGTTAACTGAATGTATCTGATCCTCTACGACACTTCAGAAAGCTACTGACCTGTGAGAATCGACTCTATACAGTAGTGCAGGGAGACAGTGGAAAGCACTACTGTCCTAATAACCACGACTTTACCCATTAGGATGCTGCATTTTGTTTTTGTTTTATTGTTTTTTCGGCAATTCTTTATTCTTCCTACCATCCCTAGACCTATTTTTCTCCTCAAAATATCAGTTCCATATTTCTTCCTTAGTTGAAGGATTACAGGTGTCCCAGTTTCACAAAGTTATACAATTATAGTGCAGAATCCATTTACTTCCCAGTAATTGGAGTACAGCCATCACAGTGGGAATAAAAGCAAGGCTTACGATTCAGAGTAAAAAACACAGTCTTATCATACAGCTTGTTGTAAAAAGGGTAGAAAGCGACTTGGCCTCAGTGACTCTCTGAGCTTCAGTGTAGAATTTTAATTGCAGTTTGTCTTGCAATAAAAGAGCATGTTCTGAACCCTTTTGAATAGAACTAATTCTGAAACCAAATTGTCTCCACATTATGATTTAAATTGATATAGCTTGTGTTTCATGCCAGAAAAAGGAGGCAATCTACAGGTAATATTGTGTAGTTAGGTAGTAAGTATAGTTACTAAAATCACAGGCAATGTTGAAATCAATTCAATTTCATTGTGAAAATTTCTGTTATAATTCATGATGACAAACAATACAAATAATGTGTTGTCTGACCTATTTTTTCTTCTTATAACCTCATACTTCTTTTAAACGATGAGAGATGTACCTACACTGGTTAATACCACTACCACAATCCCATCTAACAGTCTCAAATTGGAATTAATTATTTTTCTTAAGAATGGGCAATTACCTATAACTCATGTCTCCAACATAAGGAAGCATTTCTTGTTTGTGGTGAATACTATATTCAAAGACTACCATTTTTGTGCTGGGCATTCATTTAAATATATAGCATTCTAAAATTCACACAGATAGATAACAAGTCAAACTCTATAATTTCCTCCTTAAAAATTTCTCCTCAATATTACTTTCTAAATGTAAGACAGTTATCAGTCTGTACACAGTTTACCTACCAACTGTGACATCACTTTTCTACCTATCAAATTCTTAGATCTATATTTTCATTTCTATTTCCCTAACCTCTAAGGCATTCAGATTCACATATACAAACATGTAAGCCATTGCAGTCAGTTACTCAGCTCCGGCAACAGTAGTCTGGATATGATCTACCTGATTTATTTCCATAATT
>NC_041217.1:12399804-12433472 GCF_002837175.3 Physeter macrocephalus | reverse complement strand
GGGGCACGAACCCGTGTCCCCTGCATCGGCAGGCGGACTCTCAACCACTGCGCCACCAGGGAAGCCCCATAATTCTTTTTAAGCATTTTTAGGTCAATTTCCTAGTTAAGGATCCGTTTATTCATTCTAGCACCTACAATGTTTCAAGCCTATTAATAACCTCTGATTGTTTTTACAGACTGATGCCAATCATTTCAAAGACAAACGCCTAACTGCAGGCAATCCCCTACTTGTCTCCTCAACCTAAATGGTCAGCTTGTCAGTGCATATAAATTTATTGATCTCTTCTTATTCCTGGCTTATTTCCACCCCCGTACTTCCACTCCAGATTACTGTATGGTAATTGATGCTCTTGGAAATAATTCCTGGCTCCACAGTATAAAGAAGTGCATCTTAGGTATGTTGTTTCCTTTTTCATGACATAAAATTATTTATATCTTGTTGTCTTTCCAGAAAGATTTCGTCATAATAAACTGCTTCATAAAGTATCATTCTTTCCACCCTCATCATTTTTGTTATCTTGACTGGAAATTTTTCACTGCATAAAATGCTATTGACTAGAACTGCATAAAATATTCCAGGGGATAAGATATAATAAATTTTTTAGAAAGAAGTAAAACCAACTTATTCTGAATTATTATACATGCAAATGAACTTTCAATGTAGCATTATGTTCAAATGTATGTATATTACACACACAAGTTGGTTTCCAAATTATACTAATTATCTTTGTTTCAAATGAAGTGAAGTTGAAAATGAGAGTTTAAAAGGGAAGGAAATATCTCAAATGCCTACTCTGATGAACTGAATGATATCTTTGCCTATATGGAATCAAAATAATGACCCAATTTAATATGTTAACTTAAGCGGTCATTTGATAAGGGCAATTCATTTAAAGCAGTTTCTTACCATCATGTAGCTGTTCTACATGAACTCTACGGAGTAGGGTTTATAGAAATAGACACAACAGATTTATCTATAATCAAAAACACCTGTATATTTCAATTGTTTTGAAAGTATGACTTCAATTGTATGAAAACATTTAAGTATTACACAATAATGCATTTCTTTACATTAATTTGAACATTATCCCATGCCGTTTTCCAAGTTAATTCAAAGATGACTTATAAACTCAAATGAGTTATTTCCCTTAACCAGAGAATTGTTCAATATATTGAAGATAATTAAGTGCAAAAAGTTAGCTGGTAAAATTTAGCAGTTGATTTCTCTTATCTCCCATAATTCTGTCTTGCCCTTTGTCACATTTTAGAAATCAATCAATTGTAATAATTAATAATGTATATTTTAACTATTACAGTTTTTCTTTCAGAGTGAGGTTTTACTTTTAGACAAAGTACTACAATCTATCTGTATTATTTGTAAATGGAAAGAAAAGTACCCCAACACAACAAAAACAGAGACAGGAAATAGTTCTTATTTTTTAAAAATGAAAGAAAAATTGTATAAATTTTAGGAGTTAAATTGTATCTCCAAGATATTTGGATACGATTGCTGTGACTAGCTGCCTAATAATAGTGATCTCTTAAACGACATAAAATATGTATGAGATTCCTGAGCCCAATTCCAACTTTATGGACGATTACAGATATATATATATATACATTTTTTTAACTTATTTTTAAAATGTATTTATTTTTGGCTGCATTTGGGTGTTTGTTGCTGCACGAGGGTTTTCTCTAGTTGCGGCGAGCGGGGGCTACTCTTCGTTGCGGTGTGTGGGCTTCTTGTTGTGGTGGCTTCTCTTGTTATGGCGCATGGGCTTTAGGAGCATGGGCTTCAGTAGTTGTGGTTCATGGGCTTTGTTGCTCCACGGCATGTGGGATCTTCCCGGACCAGGGCTTGAACCCTTGTCCCCTGCATTGACAGGAGGATTCTTAACCACTGCGCCACCAGGGAAGCCCTACAGATATATTAATTTGATAAAATCTCCTTGCCTATATGTTCACATTTCCCAAATGTGGTAATTCCCCAGCAGATAGATATCACTGTTGTTCAGTATAATTCTTTAATTCTACACAGTATACTACTAGAAATAGAGAAGTAACTATAGCAAGAGACAAGTAACTCATCCTAATTCATTATAGGAAGCCAGTAAAATCTTGATATCAAAATCAGACAAAACTATTACAAGAAATGAAAACCGCTCCGCGGCATGTGGGATCTTCCCGGACCGGGGCACGAACCCGTGTCCCCTGCATCGGCAGGCGGACTCTCAACCACTGCGCCACCAGGGAAGCCCCATAATTCTTTTTAAGCATTTTTAGGTCAATTTCCTAGTTAAGGATCCGTTTATTCATTCTAGCACCTACAATGTTTCAAGCCTATTAATAACCTCTGATTGTTTTTACAGACTGATGCCAATCATTTCAAAGACAAACGCCTAACTGCAGGCAATCCCCTACTTGTCTCCTCAACCTAAATGGTCAGCTTGTCAGTGCATATAAATTTATTGATCTCTTCTTATTCCTGGCTTATTTCCACCCCCGTACTTCCACTCCAGATTACTGTATGGTAATTGATGCTCTTGGAAATAATTCCTGGCTCCACAGTATAAAGAAGTGCATCTTAGGTATGTTGTTTCCTTTTTCATGACATAAAATTATTTATATCTTGTTGTCTTTCCAGAAAGATTTCGTCATAATAAACTGCTTCATAAAGTATCATTCTTTCCACCCTCATCATTTTTGTTATCTTGACTGGAAATTTTTCACTGCATAAAATGCTATTGACTAGAACTGCATAAAATATTCCAGGGGATAAGATATAATAAATTTTTTAGAAAGAAGTAAAACCAACTTATTCTGAATTATTATACATGCAAATGAACTTTCAATGTAGCATTATGTTCAAATGTATGTATATTACACACACAAGTTGGTTTCCAAATTATACTAATTATCTTTGTTTCAAATGAAGTGAAGTTGAAAATGAGAGTTTAAAAGGGAAGGAAATATCTCAAATGCCTACTCTGATGAACTGAATGATATCTTTGCCTATATGGAATCAAAATAATGACCCAATTTAATATGTTAACTTAAGCGGTCATTTGATAAGGGCAATTCATTTAAAGCAGTTTCTTACCATCATGTAGCTGTTCTACATGAACTCTACGGAGTAGGGTTTATAGAAATAGACACAACAGATTTATCTATAATCAAAAACACCTGTATATTTCAATTGTTTTGAAAGTATGACTTCAATTGTATGAAAACATTTAAGTATTACACAATAATGCATTTCTTTACATTAATTTGAACATTATCCCATGCCGTTTTCCAAGTTAATTCAAAGATGACTTATAAACTCAAATGAGTTATTTCCCTTAACCAGAGAATTGTTCAATATATTGAAGATAATTAAGTGCAAAAAGTTAGCTGGTAAAATTTAGCAGTTGATTTCTCTTATCTCCCATAATTCTGTCTTGCCCTTTGTCACATTTTAGAAATCAATCAATTGTAATAATTAATAATGTATATTTTAACTATTACAGTTTTTCTTTCAGAGTGAGGTTTTACTTTTAGACAAAGTACTACAATCTATCTGTATTATTTGTAAATGGAAAGAAAAGTACCCCAACACAACAAAAACAGAGACAGGAAATAGTTCTTATTTTTTAAAAATGAAAGAAAAATTGTATAAATTTTAGGAGTTAAATTGTATCTCCAAGATATTTGGATACGATTGCTGTGACTAGCTGCCTAATAATAGTGATCTCTTAAACGACATAAAATATGTATGAGATTCCTGAGCCCAATTCCAACTTTATGGACGATTACAGATATATATATATATACATTTTTTTAACTTATTTTTAAAATGTATTTATTTTTGGCTGCATTTGGGTGTTTGTTGCTGCACGAGGGTTTTCTCTAGTTGCGGCGAGCGGGGGCTACTCTTCGTTGCGGTGTGTGGGCTTCTTGTTGTGGTGGCTTCTCTTGTTATGGCGCATGGGCTTTAGGAGCATGGGCTTCAGTAGTTGTGGTTCATGGGCTTTGTTGCTCCACGGCATGTGGGATCTTCCCGGACCAGGGCTTGAACCCTTGTCCCCTGCATTGACAGGAGGATTCTTAACCACTGCGCCACCAGGGAAGCCCTACAGATATATTAATTTGATAAAATCTCCTTGCCTATATGTTCACATTTCCCAAATGTGGTAATTCCCCAGCAGATAGATATCACTGTTGTTCAGTATAATTCTTTAATTCTACACAGTATACTACTAGAAATAGAGAAGTAACTATAGCAAGAGACAAGTAACTCATCCTAATTCATTATAGGAAGCCAGTAAAATCTTGATATCAAAATCAGACAAAACTATTACAAGAAATGAAAACCACAAACCCAGATATTCATAAATATATGAGTATATCTAAATAAATATAAATATAAAGCAAAATATTAGCAAATTAAATCTGGCAATATGTAACAGACAGCAATACATCATGACCCCTTTGGGTTTATCCTAGTATATAAATATATTTTAAGTTTTAAAAATCAGTTCATATAACCTCTTATACTTACAGATGAAAAAAACATAAGATCTTTTGGATAGATGTAGGAAAAGCAATAAACAAAATAAAGATGACTTCTAATGAAGTGCTAACAACATTCAGCAAACTCGAAATAGAAAATTGACAGCATGCTTGTGGATAATAGATATCTTTTAAAAAACACCATTAAATTTATATTTAAAGGTCCAAAATCAGGAACAAAACTAGATGTCCATTCTCACCACTTTTATTCATTGTTACACCCCCTACACCTACACAGATGGTTGTATTTTGTTGAGGATGTGGAGCAACACAGATTCTCATTCACCACTGATGGGGATATAAATTGGTACCGCTATTTTGTAGAAGGATTACATAGAAATATTTCTCTGGGATTGAGAAACTGATTTTAAAATATATTTGGCAATAGAAAGAGCTAAGAATAGCAAAGGGTCACCTGAAGATTAGAAAAACATTTTCTTAGTTTATTTTTAGTCTGTTCTGTGTTGGAGTATGATTGTTGAGAAAAGTGCCAAGGTAATTCAAAGGGAAAAGAATAATTTAAAAATATAGATAAAATGCAAATTAATGAAACAGAATATAGATCAGGCCCACTGATATAAGGAAAGATAACATGAGGACAAAGGGTATTACAAAGAATATGGACAGGACCAACTTTTCAATAAGTGGCACTGGCGTGTCAGTGTAACTACATTCAAAAAATAAAATAAAACACTTTTTTCTTTTTACTTTATCCCCAAACCTAAAAATAAATTTCAAATTGAATAAAGACCTATATGCGAAATAACAAATATAATAGTTTCATAATGTAATAAAAACGATTATATTTATTATGTCAAGAAAGGGAAAAAGTATTTAAGTAAGACTGAAAAGAAATGAAATGACAGAACTAGAAATATAAATAGATTTTCTATATTTATCTTATTGAATTATTATTCATAAATTTTCTCAGGAGCGGAAGTAAATCAACATGCAAAGTGGGAAATATATTTGCACTGCATACAACTGACAAAAACAAAACTAAATTACACTAATATTAACCACATGTATAAGACTGTTACAAATCAGTAAGAAGACATATAATTCAACAGAGGAATACGCAAAAGAGTTTAACAAGGACTTCACAAAATAGGAAACTCAAAGGATCAGTGAACATTTGAAAACTGATAAACTTTGCGACTATACGTGGGAATAAAACTGTAACAACTCTGAAATAACATTACATGTACATAGATTTGTTTTTTTGAAGATCTGGGACAATAGAGGTGGGGGGGATAAATTGGTAGAATTACTTTGAAAAAATTTTTAGCAAAATGTTATGGCACCATTGCTGCTCTATCCCCTAGTCAGGTACAATCTAAACACTCACAGAAATTAAAATGAACAAGTAATGTGTGCCATTGTCACATACTGGGATACACTTAAATAACGAATATTAAAAGTTACAACTACACACATTGACTTTAATAAACCTCTCAATCATAAAGTTCAACAAAGAATAAATAGAGCTTGGTTTAATTTTAATGAAGTTCAAACACAGGTGAAACCAAAGTATGTATTTTATATAGCCTATTATAACATAATTTGTACAACTGTAGAAAAAAGTAGAAGTCACAATGATGATTATTGCTAGACAAGACAGGGGATGTGATTAAGGAGTTACATTCCACAGGGTGAAGGGCAATTCTAAGATATTCTAGTTTGTAACCTTGGAGAAGATTGCATGATTTTTTTTAATTTTTAATTTTTTCCTTTCGTTTTTTTTTAACATCTTTATTGGAGTATAATTGCTTTACAATGTTGTGTTAGTTTCTGCTGTATAACAAAGTGAATCAGCTATATGTATACATGTATCCCCATAATGATTTTTAAACTGTATTATTTAATTTGAAAATATATTTATAGTCTGCACAAAGGTCTATTATATATTTTATGCTTCATGTTTCAAGATTTAACAATGATAAAACAGAAATACGAGCCAGTCATTGTCGATACCTTCTCCTGCATTCAAGTGAGTATTGTATAAGTAAGAACTCTTATACAGTATCCTCATGCAAGAACAAGAGGTGGCATAATCAGGTAGGTTTTGTCTAATAAGAACCCTGTTCACAAAGGAGTAGAATGGAACTTAAAGTAGGGAAATGATTAAATGTCACAGTAGGAGGGGGTTTCATGAAAAGAGACTCTACCACATACCAGGCATGGTAGACTTTGTACATTGTACCAAGCACAAGAGATTCAGAAATAACTGTGTGAGTTATTATTGAAAAATAACTTGCTTTAGCATCTATTTCCCCCACCTTATACCAGGAAAGATAAGATGTCATTCTTCCTAAAGGTTAGAATAAGGCTCAAAACTCCATATGTATGTTCTGTCTGCTGAAAGGGAGAAAGTGAGAAGATGTGTGTTTAATAAATACTCTAGAAAATTAAGCTAAGTGGCTAAATGAGAAGTAAGGGAAGGATCCAGGGTTTTGGAGGGACAAAAGAAGAAAATTACCTTAGACGATTAGTAGGAATCTTGGACCATTATTCAGAAGCTGGGACCCATGCTTGCAAACAGAGCCACTGATGGAGAAATGGCAATGTGATAATAAATACAAATTCACCATGGAGATTGCTTGGAGAGGTATGTTAAGCCCATCTACAACACAAACATCCCAGAACCAGATACTATGATGGAGACGAATGCTCAATAGCCATTTTCTCCAAAGAAGTAACAGTAAAGATGGGGAGTAAGATGGATCATTGTCTGTCCCCTTCCATTTGTTTCCACTTAGGTCAGAAGTGATGATATGATCTCATGAAATATTTAAGAGTAGCCCCCCAGATTAGTGAAAATACATTCCCTTTGAACTTGTGATTAAGAATAGAAAAAAAATGAAATTTAATTTGGAGAAATATTTAAATGTAAACTGTCTTACAACCCTACTCTATAAACAATAGTTTGTACGAACATAGCTGCTAACCTTGAAAAATGATATTCTAGTGGGGTCGAATTCATGCAAAAATAATTACAATATAACATGCATGCTACTTTAGAAATAACAATAATTTAATGTGAAGATTTAGAAGAGGAGCAATTGACTACATTGCTTGAAGGATTGGGAAAGAGTGAGAGAGATGATTTGCAAAACAGAAGATTGAGAAGAACATGTAGAAATTTTTCAAGGTAAGAGATGGAGAAAAGACACTCCTAACTGAGTCAACAGTGTTTTCAAAAAGGCCATGAAATATCTTTAATTCATGAGCATCATTTTGACTGGGAGTTCCAGCTTCACTATGTGGAAAGAGAAAAGAAAGACTGTAGCTTCAATTGTTGATAAATGTGAACTCCACAGATAGCTAATATAGATTCATTAAACTCACATTGATTTAGAAAACTGAGGACAATGCACTATTAAATAATACATTTCAAGAAATTATTTTCTTAACTAAGTAGTTATTATTATGATGTTATTATAGACATTTTCCATTGCATAAAAATGTGTGTAAAGAAAAAAATAAAGCTCTAGAAAAAATATTCAGTGAATTATTTATCTTAGCTTGGGCTGCTCTATCAAATTACCACAGGCTGGGTGGCTGAAACCACATTTATTTCTCACAGTTCTGAAGACTGGGAAGTACAAGATCAAGGGGCCGGTAGATTTTTTTTCCTGGTTTCTAGATAACCATCTTCTTGCTGTACCGTGCCATTTTTTCTTTTTAAAGTTGAAATATTTAACAGAGATATTAAAAGTACTTGAGAAATAAATATCCAGAGAATTCTGTTTCAAGACTGCCAAAGTCTCTCAATGCCCACCTCCTTCATACATGCTTAGGGAAAGCCAATTTCCTTTCACTTAAACTTCTCTAGGTTGTTGCCTGTTACTATCGTTTTTGTTTTCTTTGTTTCAATTATCCACTCAGCTCTTGATGAACTTGTGAGATGATTCCTGACTTTGCCTAAAATTATTAATGCTACCGTGTCAATCCTCAGGACCTGTGGGTTTCTTTAGGTTATATACCTGGGGTTAAGATTGCTTTGTCACATTTTAACCCCACTATAAAACATCAAAATGCTTGCTAAAATTGTTGTTCCGTTCATATATTTTGCATTCTTCACCACTGTAAATCTAAGAAAAAAATCCCCTGTCCCTGCATGCTCATTATACCCAATTCTTTGCCAATATCATGGAACTGCTTGCAGATGTTAATCTTCTTTTTGTTGATGACAAGCCTCTGTTAAGAATTTATTTCTCATCATGGTTTACAACTTGTTTGTTTTGGCTGGTCTAGTATGAGCACAGAGGCACTTGACTCTATGCTGCATGTTGAGTTCAGATCTCTGATAGCTGTCTCTCATATCTGAGATAGGGATTTTCTCAGAGGTCAAGAAGACAGTCCAAGCACATAAGCGCATTTGAAGCCTGTTTCACATCCATCAATATTAAATTGAACAAAACAAATAATATGGTCAAGCCAAAGTCAAGAGGAAGTACATTCTGCCACCTTCAGGCCCTGGCAAGTGTTTAGATGGATGATGCTTACTATAAAGTAAAAAATTAGGATCAATAATTCCATCAACCACATGTTGAACATAAGCTAGAAAGAAAATTTGCCATTTTTTATTTCTAACCAAATACAGCACTTTCATAATCATGAATTTTTCATTCATTTTTTAAAAATCATGGATATCACATCTGAAAAATCAATCTGTTTATTAAACAATGAGGTGGGAAGCATAACTATAAGTTTTAACTAAAGCAAACATAAACATTTCTCTTCGGTTGAACCAAAGAAGACTTTTGGACACTGAAAATTCAATTCAGACACTTCAGAAAACAAATTTATAAATACTTGACAATGACAAAATTTATGATACAGGAAAAAATCAAGTGTCATATATTATTTCCCAACTTATGTTATAAATATTCTATCTACAGTTCCTAAAAACATAAATGTGTTTATTTTTGACATGTGTTATTTTAGCAATAATTATCATATTTCAGCTCAGATATATAAATTTTAATTTCTACTAAAATTACCAAATACCCTTTTATAATCTTGTCAGTTAAGATTGGTTACAAGAAAGGACTAATGAAAGAAACTTAAATAGAATGTTAAATTAAGTCTCTGGCAACTATATTCTTTTAAAGCTAAAAAATTATCTATTGTACCTATAGCAATACTGTTTTTTTGTATCTATGACACTTCCATAAAAATTGTGTAAGTTTAACAATATCTGTCTTTTTAATCCACATTTTAGAAAACATATTGGATTATTACTACAACTTTTTTTTGTTGATACCACAACAGGGTCTCTCTTGTATACTCTAATTATCTCTAAGAAAATATTTTCTGAGTCTAGAAATGATTAAACCATTTTGCCTTCCTTAATGATTGCAAAAATAATTACCTTCAAAAATATGTAGGCTACTTATTTACATATATGTATGTGTATATATATATGTATATATATATATATATATATGCACCAGATAGAAAGAAACATGAAATATATTCTATTTTGGACAATTTCCTATGAGCTTTGCAGAAAACTCAGCATTGTACGTGTACAATTTTTTTAAATTAATAACATGCTCCACAGAGTAGAATGAATCAAAAAGTCACTATTTTTTCTTTTACTAACCAAAAAAAAAAAACCCAGAATTTTGAATAAAATAGTTGATAAATGAAAAACCACAAGATCATTTCAAAAAAAGTACATTTCTAAATAAGAATAAAACCCACCAGCATCACATTAAAAAAAAAAGATAAGGACAAGAAACTAACTAAATGCATAAATATATACCAAGTAAAATTATTCATTTTAGATATATATTTTAGAGTAAGATAATTGTATATGGAACACTTTTAGAAAGACTTAAATAAATTTATTATTTTTATTAAGAAAAATTTTTTAAAGAGACCTTTTAGGTCCATGGCAAAATTGAGGAAGAGGTACAGAGATTTCCCATATACCCCCTGCCCTACACATGCATAACATTCCCCATCCTCCATTAACCTACGAAAGGGCATCTTGGTTGCCTCCAAGTTTGAGCAATTAAAAATAAAGCTGCTATAAACATCCATGTGCAGGTTTTTGTCTGCACCTACATTTTCAACTCCTTTGGGTTATTACCAAGGAGCACGGTTGCTGGATCTTATGGTAAGAGTATGTATAGTTTTCTAAGAAACTGCTGAACTGTTTTGGCTGTACCATTTGTGCGTTCCCACCAGCAAGTGATATGAGTTCCTGTTGCTCCATATCCTCTACAGAATTTGTTGTTGTCAGTGTTCTGAATTTCGGCCATCCTCAAGGGTCTCGGTTCTACAACCACAGCACCCTTTTCCAAATTTCTAAGTTGTAATAAGTACAAGTCACACTTTGGTTTTTCTCCTAGCCAGATCATAACTTATTTCCAGCAGTGACTATTTCCATGTTATTTCAATGTTCAGTTTTCAATATTTCTTTCAGTTATGCAAAACCCAGTAAACAAGTGTTAACATTCAATTCTCTCTCTTATAATACCTAGTGTGGTTTCTGTTTTCTACATGGACCCTGTATACTATAATGTTTTGCTTTTTCCATATTTCTCAAGGTCATAGCATCTTTGAGTGGAAGAATTGAATTGAAACTTAGGCACTGTGGCCAAAGAGCTCTTGCACCTAACATGTACTCTTTTGTTATGAGTTGTTTTGTATTATTTTCTCAAAATTATTAGTTTTAGATATTCTGCACTTAAAAATAATATGTTTTTGATTTGAGATAAATCAGATTCATAAGAAACAGAAATTTTACCCAATATCATGTGTTACTCATAATTTCGAGGACACAAGCATCTGTAAAGTAAAGGAAAAATTAGAAATAAGTCAGAACGGCCAACTCAGCTTACCCATTCCTCACTTGCCATGTTAGTATATGCTGTGGTCCAGCATTTACATACCAGGTTGACAAATGATATTTTACACAATAGGGAAATAAAGAAACCTCTCCCATTTTACACTCTAGTAATTGAATTATTTAATAATATTTTGCAAAGAGTCAACACATAAACCAATAAATCCCATATTTGCTTAACATAAGAGTTCTAGAGAGAATAGGTATATTCAAATAAAAACATTCCATAGATAAGGAATCTTTCACTTTTAAATATCATTACTGTATTTATTGTGAGATCTGTCAATAACATGTCTTTTTTTTTTTTTTTCTTTTTTTGTGGTATGCGGGCCTCCCTCTGTTGTGGCCTCTCCCGTTGCGGAGCACAGGCTCCGAACGCGCAGGCCCAGCGGCCATGGCTCACGGGCCCAGCCGCTCCGCGGCATGCGGGATCCTCCCAGACCGGGGCGCGAACCCGGTTCCCCTGCATCGGCAGGCGGACACGCAACCACTGCGCCACCAGGGAAGCCCCAATAACATGTCTTTAAGGGAGTTTTATTGGACCACATTTTTCCCTGGTAAGTCTCCAAGGAAAAGGAAAAGGTCCACTGCTAATCTTTTCTTTCTCTAATAGTTGCTTAGATGTTTTGTTGTTTTTGTGGTATGCTTGCTTTTTATAATTTCAAGTGTATGTGATTTGGGGTTATTATAATTTCAGCGAAGCATAATTCTTCTTTTGTTCAATTAAAATTTGAGATTTAATCTATGCTCATTTAAACTATTGTTTTAAATTTTTGATATTTGGGGGTCTTTGATAACCTTGGTAAGATATTTTAAATTCTGAAATATGTATAAGATATACATACACATGTATATATGTGTGTATACACATACATATTAATATACAAAAATTAGTGGTAAGAAAACACTGAGCTCAAATAGAGTTAGATAGAATATTGCTCGTGGCACAGAAGAGAACATGAACTTCATGTTCATGTTAGATTCCTTTGTTCTCCAAGTCTGGCGGGAACAATGCAGAGTATGTCTGGATGCATGGTTAGCACACTCACAGTTGAGGAATACTCAGCTTAGGAACCCCTGATCTTACCAGAGGCTGTTGACAAACCTGACCACACTTTGAGCGTAAGGAACATTTTATATTTTTTCCCCTGGAACATAAGCAGACGTCCTCTAGAAGAAGCAAGAAGACTTGACCTGAAATATCACCACATGCAAATACCTTCACTGCCCCACGTGGAGACAGTGTTTCTAGCTTTTAAGACTGAATGTCTAGACTTGTAGAAGCACCAGAGAGACATGGAGAATGAATCTCCCAGCAGAGATACAGGGTTATGATATATAATGTGGAAAAGTGATACAGGGGCATCTTCTATCTTCTGGAGCATCAATGACCCTGACGTCTATCCCTACAAATACACAGTGTGCTTGAATATAATGATCAATGTAATTTTTTCTTTCTTTTCAGAGCATATATTGAGGATCAGTTTCATCCTAGACTTCATTTTAAACAATATTAGAATCACAGAAAGCATAAGGATACTAAATTGACACAGAGTAAAAATAAAATCTTCATTCTATACCCACATATCTCATTGATTAAGAAATTTGCTAAGTAAACCACTCAGAAAATGACTGGCTTTGATATTTGATTTTGATATGGAGAGGAAGCACTTTACCATCAGAAATGGTCCTTGGAGATCAGCTTGCTGGCTTCCTATGAATTTACTTATCCTATATATCTCCTGTGTTTTACCAGTAAAACGTCTTATCTCTGTTAAAAATAGTTCACATAACAACAAAATTTATGTTGGGCAAATATTATATGTTCTCCAGACTTTATGATTCTGGCATTTTCTTCAAAAGGTAGTAAAATATGCAAATGTATCCACAGTCCTACACATCTATGGCATCCCCTAGCAACAATCTGGTTGTACTTTCTGAAATGCAAATCCCAGATGTCATTAAATACAACAAGCCACATTTCTTTTACTCGGTTAAGAGAAACCTGAAATGTGAGATCTAGCACAAATATAACATGGTTGATATCCCTGAATGAGAAATAAAAAGCATAATGAATTAAAGTGTAATGTAACTGAGGGAAACCACATTAAGAATGCATTGGACTAACATCGGAATTGGGATATTTACTGAAAAATACAAAACTAATGGTGCATTCACATCTCATGTTTCTGCTTTTTACTTTGTCCTCCTTTTGATGACATTACATTTCTGGGAAAAAAAAAATCCCTAAAAATATTTCTACTGTATGTGAATAAATTTGGAAATTTCTTGACTCCCAAATTCTTAATTCTATAACTACTCTTGAATGATGAATTATCTGGTCTAATTATTTATTTTCAAATCACATAAGACTTTTACTTGTAGTAGCTTAGAACATTCATTCATTGAGAGCAATGACAGGGTCTAAGCTGGAGGAACTGGGCATGGGGTAAAGGTGATCTTCATTAATTCCTGTTCACATTCTTCTTGTCTGTTTCTCTCTAAGGTTTCTGTTAGATAGTAGCTCCCTGGTGGTAAACTCCAGTAATTTCCCCTGTCTCATAATGAGTAAGATAATTTCTGTAAGTGTTGGTCCAATGTCTGGCATATACTAAAAACATTAATACAAATATCAATTTATTTTCTCATAGTTCCATTCTGTTCCCTCTCAAGAATGTGGAATCCAATGTCTTTTTTTCCTTTATGTGCATAAAATATAATGGATTGGACATGTTCATATGCAAATATTACTAGATTTCTTTTGTACGAAACTTGTGACTCTTCAGGTAATATTAAGCCCTTTTCCTAAGCACCTTTGAAAATATATCATGGGGAAAATAATTTGGTTCTTACAAACACTGTTTTATTGTTGTCATATGAGCTTTAACAGAAAAATATATTTAAACAGTGAAATCACTAAAAAATCAGAGATTTTGAAAACTAAGGAAAATATTTCAATTCCCCTGAAAATGAACAGATTTTTAAAAAAATTTATAATTGTGGTTTCTTATTATTTTGATATCAGCAGAACCAGAGTTGAGTAATAGATTTGCATGCTAAAGCTTAATATATTTACAGACTCTTATTGTGATCATCTCTTGGCTGTGGTTTCCAGTGTTTTGCTTATGATGTAGGATTTTATATACAAGTTTGTTTACATAACCCGATGCCTGTCTCTTGGCTAGTGTGAAATTTCTTAGAAGCTTTGGGTAGCCCTGAGAGATGGGACTTCTTTCTCTTGTGTTGTTAGTTGAAGAGCCACTGTAGGAGCAGTAGCAAATCCCAGGTCAGGGAGTTGTGCCATACTGGGGCCAAAACTCAAATTTCCTATTCAAGTAAGAATAAAGACAAACTGAAGGTTTGAAAGAAGCATAAAACGGAGAATGAAAACAGCTACGTATGAACATATTTGAAGCAAAATCTGTGGTAGAAATGTTCCTAAGTCAAAAAAGAACTGCCCCAGAAGTTGTTTTGTAGTACTGATACATACTGAAACTCTAAGAGTAATTGAGGAAATCCATGAAGCACTCATCTCCTGCTTTACTAGTGACCCCACGTTAAATAAACTTTGATGTAGCAAAGACAACTTTTTGATCTTCCTTAGTACTGCTTTACTTCCCAATTCTCTTTCAATGCCCCACAATCTCTAGAAATAAAAATCATGAAGTGATAAGCAAAATTGATATCTTCCTAGATATTTTAAAATGCAGTTCTCAGAAGCTGCTCTTCCAGAAGAATCATTGGACTGGAACCTACTTCCCAATGCATTCGCCTAGAGAAGGATCATTATCTACAATAAAGGCTGGTACATGGGACATATAATTTCCAACTAGGACCAAAGATTGCATTTCATGTCTGACAGAATCCTTGGTTACAAGAACTAGAAACTGACTTTAGGTATCTGAAGCAAGGTAATATAATTTATTAGAAAGATACTGAGAGAGTCCAGAATTTGTCGAGACTAATGAGGCCAATCTTATAAGTCAGATATCTGTAGCTCCAAAGCTCAAAAATTACAGCACTTTTAAGGAGGACTAGATTGCTGAAAACACTCTCTCCACTGCTATAGGGCATAGCTGCTACCTGACATCACTATTGGTGCAATTAAACACTCTTTCAGTCATTGAAAATGAGGGATAACTGGTTTTTCTTTAAAATATTTTACAGCTTTATTAAAGTATAATTGATATTCAATAAACTGCACATAGTTAATGTATACAGTTTGATGAGTTTGGACATATGCACATACCCATGATACCATCACCACAATCAAGGTACTGAAGATACTCATCACTTCTAAAGGTTTTCTTATATCCCTCTGTGTTTTGTTTGTTTTGTTTAAGACCACATAACATAAGATCTACTTTCTTAACAAGATGCTGGGTGCACAGTACCATCTTGTTTATTACAGGCATGGTGTTGTACATTAGGTCTCTAGGACTTATTCATCTTGTGTGATTGTAACTTTATACCCATTGAACAGCATCTCCCCATTTCCCCTTCCCTCCATCCCTTAGCAACCACCATTCTGTTCTATAAATTTAATTATTTCGGATAACTGGTTCTTTATTTTTGTGTCACTGATTCCAGATATATAGCTGAAGGCTCTCAAATCCCATCTTATAGGTGAGGAAATAGGGACACAAGAAGTAAAGGCCCTTTCTACATTTACACAGCTAGAAGTGTCAGGGGTAGGGCTGAAAAACAAGATTCTGGTTTCAGACTCCAACTTCCTAAAAAATGCATGATAAGCATTGAATGACACTATACATTAAATGTTCCATTATCAGTAAAACGTATTTTCAATGTGTAAATTTCATCAATTGGATATGAATAGGAAGTGCACACATCAGGAAATAAAAATATTCTCTTCCTGAAGTATATCCCAAGGACCAACTGCAATAAAATTCTCTAGAGATTGGTAACCTATGGATTTCAGTGATCCATTCAAGATTACTTAATCAAAAATTATATGATTAAGATGTAAGTATAGCAAGTACTTCAAGAAGTAGAGACAAATGTAAATCTTGAAAACACCAAATTTCCCTTTGTCACTTAGTAGGTCAAAATTGGAATAAAAACAAAACATATTTTTATTACTTTAAAATAAACTGGCAGCATAGCTGCTAAGATATTTTATAATAACTCATCAATATTAGGATTGTTTAAAAATTGTTATAGAAAATCACCATGATAAAATCAACTTCTTTTTCTTCTAATAATTTATGCTTGATATGCATTATGAGAGTAATATTAATATGCAAGATAATTCAAGCAGCCTGATTGATCTCATTAACTAGTCATCAAATTAACTTCAAATTCATGGGCTCATTACCGGTTCTTTGTTTTTCTGTTTTCTTTTGCTTATCTTATTATTTCTCTTAGAAAGAGCAATACAAATATAGGAGAATAAACACACACACACACACACACACACACACACACACACACACACACACACAGAAAGATTTCTAAGGTAAGACCTTGGCGACAAACATACAGGTGTGTGTGCAATTTTTTCTTCAACACCATGTTTGCTAAAGAGGTCCCCAAAGAAATCAAATCTCCCGGTTTGTTAAAAACATATTTTTTCTTGGAAAGATAACATTTGAGCAAAGTAACACATTTTATTTGTAAAACCGAAACAAAAATAATAGAAATATTAAGTAACAATATCAAGTGACAAGTAATTACACTAAATATTTTATGTTTATCTGGTGTCTCCTTTCACCACTTAAAATTTTTTTGATTTGAATTTTATCCCATTGTGTATGCATATAGCATTTTAGAGGATCTGTTTTTTGTTTAGCCAAAATTAAAAAACTTCAATTTTTGATCAGAGAGTTTTACCCTTTTACCTTTATCTTGATCATCATTATACTATTATATAAGATTAACTATCTTATTTGTATTTTCTATTAATCATACTTTATTTCTTTGTTCTTTTCTAAATTTAGTCTGTTAATGTGGTTTCTTTCCTGTTATTGCTGTAACATATGACCCCAAACTTAGTGTTAAAAGAACAATTTTGTGTTAAAAAAAAACACAAATTAATCTTCTTACAGTCCTGGAAGCTAGAAATCTGAAATGGATCTCATTTGCCTAAAATCAAAGTGTTGGTAGGACTTTGTTCCTCCGGAGTCTCTATGGGTGAGTTTGTTTCTTTGTCTTTTCCAGCTTCTAAATACTGCCTTCATTGCCTTGGCTCACTGCCACTTCCTCCATTTTCAAGACCTGGAAAAGACTGCTGAGTCCATCTTATACTGCATGACTCTGGCACTCCTCTTCCGGGTTAAATCTCTCTCTACGTCTCTATTATAAGGACACTTGTAATTAAATTTAGGGGCCCCCTGGATAATTCACCATAATCTTCCCATCTCATGATGCTTAATAACATCTGCGAAGTCCCTTTGACCATGTAAGTTAACATATTCACAGGTTCCAGGAATTCAGACACTGACATTTTGATGGGAAATTATTCAGCCAACGATAAACTTAAACAGTTGGGTTTTTGTTTAGCTTTTTTCTCATATGATAAACCAACCTTGCATTCCTGGGAAAACACCACTTGGTAATAATATATTATGCATCTTGCTGGATTTGAAATGTTATAAAATCAAATTAAGCACATTTGCATCTATGTTCATGAAGGTATTAGTCTATAGTTTTATTTTAAAGTCTCTGGTTTTAGTATCAGGATAATGCTCTCCTTGTCAAATGAGGCAGGAAATACTCCATCCTCTTTGAATTCAAGAGTTTATGTAGAATTTCTTTATATATATTTAGGAGAATTCAGCACAATATACAAAGTATAATACAACATGACCATGTGTGATTTATATCTGGAATACAGAATTTATTCAATATTCAAAATTAAGTCAATCAATGAAATTCCCTTTATTAGACAAAGATTTTTTATCTCAGTAGATGCAGTAAAATCACTTGAAAAATTCAACACCTATTCATAACAATAAAAAAACTTAGCAAATTAGAAAAAAAATTCTCAACCGGTGAGGGGGTAAACATATTGTTGTATATTATACAATGGAATAAATCTACTGCTTCTCGCAACATTGATTATTCTCAAAATCATTATGTGAGAGTAAATAGACTGACATGTCAAGGATATATGCTGCATAATTCTATTCATGTGAAGTTGATGTGTAAGCAAGATCTGATAGAAATAATAACAGCATTTGCCTCTGGATAATAGAGACTAACTTGAAGAAATTTTCCAAGGGTTAGAACATGTTCTATATCTTGATTGTATTTTTGGTTGCAGACTTTTTGAAATTTGTTAAAATGTCAAATTTTACACATACGATCTGTTTCTTTCGCTGTACATATATTTCCCTGAATAAAAAATATAAGCACATAAACAAAAGTTAGCAAGTAAAAAATAACGCCAACTACCTGTGTGAAATAACACCAGCTATCTTTGATTTACCAGCATGTTGGGAAGTAAACATGATTAAATTTTAAACTCTTTGTATCATGGGTTAATATTTCTTATGTGTACATATTTATTTCATGTGCATTTATATAAGTGAACTGCTCAAACATAATTACAAAATGAAATGTAGCTCATTTATATAGATCACTAACAGCTCTTTTTATTATAGAGATATTAAGGAAGGAGAATAGATTTAATAAGAACATCTTGTTCCCATATTCTCAAATACATGGCTCTGCTATAAATAGGTTTCCACAGAAACACCTACTGCTTATCAAAGTTTGAGCCAAGAAAATCTCAAATGTAGTTTTTTTGAATCCAACTGAAACTTTGTGATTGAAAAGTTTTCTTTCATCATTTTTTTCAATATTCTTTTAAGTTACCCAATTCCTCTGAATCTTCACCAAAAATCTCTATATTTTGGGGAAAATGCCTAGTGTTCAGTTCCCTCAAACCTTACTTTTCATTCTCTTGACTTCATACCTCAACTAAAGCTTTAAAAAATCATTTTAAATTATAGTGTAATATACTAACCCTGTAGTATATTACAATAAAAGTATTGTAGCCCTAAACTAAATTGTACTAAAAATATTTCTGTACTAAAGTGCTCTTTCCATGTTTCTATTTCAATGATTTTGCCATAGTTGTTAGTTTGTTGAAGGTGAAAATAGTTGTGCTTATGACTCACCTTATCTAGGTCTTAGTTTTTTATTCATGAGATATTATATGGGTTAATGATAAATAATTCAACATGTTCTACCTAATAATATAAAATGGAATAAATATTACAGAAGATGCAGGCACATTATTATACGTAGAATTTTACCAATTAGAAACTTGAAAAAAACATAAACATAAACATCTTTCTCTCCAGTCCCCAAATCCAGTTATACAGAAAGCTTGCTTAATTCTGTGTCCTAAATCTTTCTAATATTCATCATATCATTTAAATATACTTCAGGTCCAATTATCTATTTCTTTACATTTACTTTCTTCTGATGAAACCCTGAGTTTTCATATCTCTCCCTGCATACATTCTACTATACAATAAATTTCCATACATCTTCAGATTCTTTAGTGATTGTTTCTTATTTTCCTTTACTTAATCACTTTCCTCCTAAGCTGTTCAAATGATAATTAGGAACTGATAATCTTATAAAGCTAGAACAGACTGTAACATGATTTACTGTTATAATAACAGTAGGTATGGAAATAGTCTGCTGGTAATTAACAGATGTTGATAACATATGTGAAGGCCTAACAAGTCAGGTTCTTTTAGGCTATAATTGTTTGTTATTACAAAAGTGTCAGACTGATAACCCATTAATTTAAGAAGGGAAATTAATCCATTGATTTGTTTGCCATGTGAAAAGTTTAAAAATACAATTTGCATATGGCTCGCTTTGTCTGAAAAACTTCACACCAGAACTTTAAAATATGTGTGTACAGGACTTCCCTGGTGGTGCAGTGGTTAAGAATCCACCTGCCAAGGCAAGGGACATGGGTTGGAGCCCTGGTCCGGGAGGATACCACATGCCGTGGAGCAACTAAGCCCGTGCACCACAACTGCTGAAGCCCGCGCACCTAGAAGCCAGTGCTCCGTAACAAGAGAAGCCATTGCAATGAGAAGCCTGCACACTGCAGCAAAGAGTAGCCCCCTCTTGCCACAACTAGAGAAAGCCCACGTGCAGCAACGAAGACCCAACGCAGCCAAAAAATTAATTAATTAATTAATTCTAAAAAATGTGTGTATATAATTTAAATTATTCAGTCTTTTATTTATTTATTAATAGACTAAGAAGCCTGCACACTGCAGCAAAGAGTAGCCCCCTCTTGCCACAACTAGAGAAAGCCCACGTGCAGCAACGAAGACCCAACGCAGCCAAAAAATTAATTAATTAATTAACTAATTCTAAAAAATGTGTGTATATAATTTAAATTATTCAGTCTTTTATTTACGAATTAATAGACTAACTACTGTGTCATACTACTCTATACATCTATACAACCATACATGTATAGTGCTCTATTTTTGTTACTTTATACTTAATAACAAACAATAGTTTTAATTGCAGTCAAATAATTGCCATTGCATATTCTCATAGATACAATGTTGTGTGGCCATTTATTAATTTATTTGATAAATACAAAATAGGTATTTTAAACTATATTTATTTTATCAATACAATGCACCTGTGCAAAGCATCTGAAAAGAGGGAGGGAGAGAGACAGACAGAGAGAGACACAGAGAGAGAAATAGAGAGAGAGAGAGAGAGAGAGAGAGAGAGAGAAAAACTCGCCAAATTTGTGCTTCTAGAAAGGAAATAAAAACACTACACCTACATATTCCATTGTACCCCCGCCCCCATCTCCAATCCTTTGTCTTTTTGCTCGGTTCTTGCTCTGTGGGGGACAGTAGGAGTCGATCAAAACAGCATCCAAAAAGGAAGTGGACTACATCAGTCTCTGGCTGAGAGTTCTACCTTGCTTCTCCTAAACCAGCGGTTCTCAAGCTGAGCTGCCCCTTGAAATTGCCTGGTAAACTCTAAAAATTATGGATGTCCATCCCAGTTCCAGAACAATTAAATCACCAATGTCACTGGTGATGATATATTGATAATTTGAAAACTTGTAAATTATTCTACTGGACACCCAGGATAAGAACACTGGTCTCAAACATCCTTCTTTCTTCCTCCTCTGGCCTTTAGGACAACATCTGCTGCTATGTCTCTCTTCAGTAATGTTGATACATCCAAAACCAGCTTACACCAAACATACTGATTTTTTGTTTTTCTTCAAAGGCCTAATCATAACACTAGAAGTTTAATTATTCTTACCTCAATTACCACATCAGTCTTATGAAGGCAGAGTTGGGTAATTGTGAGGAAACAAACATTCTTTTAGCCAAGTCACGTTGGCCTGTAGGAAACTATTTTCAATCTATTGTATATTTTAAAACAAAGCATGCACAGGATTTAATATAACACATAATACTACTTTCTTTTCCCAGCCCTGAAGGGAAGGAAATCATAATACGACCTGTCAAAACTCCTTTGATTAGACTGATAAAGATGTTAACTTTTTCTCATCTGGTGAAATAATCACAAATAAATCACTAAGATGTTTACATAAAATCATTTCTTATTTAGGATAAGAATGGTATTAATCATATTCAATCACCAAAGCAGTAAATTCACATTAACTTATGGAATATTTTAAAGATATTTCTTTGAAGTAAAACAGCTTCAAACTGTTAATATTGCCTGTTAAAGCAACATATCTGGTATCTTCCTTTATCAAGTAAAGTTACCAAATGCATTCATGTGGTTATCTTAAGATTGTTATAAACCTTGTTTATCTCTCAAAAATATTTTTTCTTTATAATTATTTTCCTTATAATTTTTTCTTCATAATTCTACTTATTTTCTCTTTCAGCTATTAAGGAAACACAATGAACAGCCTTCTCTGTGCCAGATACTGCAGTTATAACAATGCTTTCTCTTGAGGAGAGCTGCCTACTTGTGGATTCAGCCATGGAAGGTAAAACATTATTTTATAATTTGGTAAGCGTGTTAAAGAGAAATAGTATGTTATGACAAGATGGGGGTGAAAGTTCTTAGAAAGAGGGTATAGGATAGGCTTATTGCTGAGCTGATATTGAGCTAACTCTATTTAAATAGGCCTCCAGGCTAGCAGATTCTGTGTACTGTTTTTTACAAACTGGGAAATCAACTATTATGGAAATATCTATTAGGATTATGGCAAAGATAAGAGTCTACAGGTTAATAATTTTCTTATATATAATTAATAAATTATTTTAAAATGAATCTACACTAAAATATTTTAGCTTAGTACAACAAGCTTTTATAAAAAGCTTAGTATAAAGTATAAAAGCTTAGTACAACAAGCTTTTAACGAGTATCAGCTACGTATCAGGCATTGCAATTGAAATTTGTGGATTCAAAAACATGGGCTTTGAGATCAAAAATTGAAAGGAAGGAGCATTTTTAAGTTCCTAGGCTGTACCATGCACTTCAAGTATAACAAATCCTTTTTGTATTCAAAACAATTTTCTTATGTGACTTATTAAATCTGTATTACAGATGTGGAAGCAGAGGGTATATGAAGTTAGACAAATTGTCAAATATCACAGGGTATGTGTGAAAGGCTGATTTACACCAAAATCTTTCTATTCCAAAGCAGATTTTGTTTGTTTGTTTATTTTGCGCCTGAATCCTAAATTCACTAGAGATGCTGAAAGTAGCTGAGACGCTTTCGTACAACGTATGGCTGCCAGTTGAGAACACATATTCTCTTACATACTTTTCACTTTTAAATTGTACTTATTAGAAAAAAAGGATGGATGCTATGTTGCCTGTGAAATTTCATTTTAACTTTTGTCCAGGCTGAAAGAATACAGAGTAAGGTCTAATTGCAAGGATGGCAGAGCAGAAGAGACTGAGAGAGTGATAGAGCACAGGCAGTGAAAGATGTGATTAGTATAATTTCATCAAGAGATTATAAGTGGTCAAATATTTTGACAATTACCATAGCAATTTCCAAAGCAGCCCTAACTGCCCTTTGATGAAAACATATTTGAGCCACAACTTAGGATATACATTTGCAGGAGAGGACATCTGAGGAAATTGCCTTAGGATAACTTCTAGGTAGAAATATTCTGAAATAAGCTGCAATCTGAAATTGGCTTTCTTAAGTCTATCATTACATAAAGTTTGCACATATGCAGACTTAAAAGAGACTATGGCTTTTTAGGATTCACTATCTTTGGTAAAATTAAAGAACCAGAGTTCCTAGGGGCTAATGGATACCTCTGTAGAAGTGATCCTTATTCTGTAAAGTGGTATCTTCTCATGTGCCTAGAAAATTAATGGAAGGAAATTTATTGAAATGCTAAGTATAGGCAACTCTGATTGGTGAGATGATAAGTGACTTTAATTTCTTCTTTATATTTTTGGGGACTGATCAAAACCTTGGCTGTTCAGTTTTTCAAATACAGTTCACAACTATAATAACAGCTGCAATGAAGTTTCAGGCTGCACACTCCCCAAGCTGTAACATGCCAGAGCAGACCACATGGATATTCCAGTAGAGACATTTCATTTTCACATGACTTTGGTCATGTTTTCCTTTTTCTCTAGAAACTTCTTTTTCTCCACTAATCTGACTATTCTCTGTCCATCAAAACATGCATATGAATAATTTGCACTTCCCCAGAGACGATTCTCACAGGCCCTCTCCAACTCCTCATCGTGGGCTACCCTGCAGCTATAAACTTTTCTTAGCGCAACATGGTAGCTCTGACATTGGAACCATCTATTCTGTCTAGAATCATCTGACATCCCCACTCCTTAGCAACATAAACCATTCCAATCACACGAGTCTCAGGGTAGTACATAGTCTCCCTGACTCAGTGTTTCTGAGTTGCTTCTGCTATGTGGCCCTATATTATATCGAACTTCTCAGGTCAGAGCACTTACTATATTTGGATAAAATTGATTTTTTTTAAGTAAGTGTCTCCCTTACTCGATTTAAATTGCATGATAAATTTTGGATGAGTGCCTTAATGAATTATCAGAAAATTTGCAAATGATGCCATAAAGATTGAGAGAGAATTGTGACTTGGAGGGAAATGGAAAATTGCTGTGCAGTTACTGATGGGCAAAGACCACAGACTTATAGTGTCTCCACTCTTTATGGTTGTCTAAGCATTTCTCATACCTGCAATACAGATTTCAGGTAAGGGAAACAGCACAAGGGAGTTAAAGTTAATTAATTTAAAGTGAATGTATAAGTAATGGGAATGGGCTATAAGGTACATTGGGAAGAAAATGTATTCATCGTAACAATTAGAAAGAAAATTGAATAATTAAGAGACTAGAATGCCTCATGAGCTCCCTACAGGTAAAATAATATCAAATCAATAAAATAAATATTGGTCAATTCAATTAGTCTTCTAATAACTCCCTTGCTCCACTGACTTTCTTTCACAGCTGCCCTTCAAAATTCAACCTCTGAATCAACCAACACTCATTTCCGTTTCTATTCCTAGAATTTAGTAAACTTCTAGTGTAAATCTACATATTTAGGTACTTTATACAATTATTTCCGACTCAGGTGATACCACGAGACTGCACAATTACCCTCTATATGTTTCTAGTCTTACCAAAGATCTCTGGAAACATTCAAAGATTTCACCATCCCAACTCTCATTTCAATGCAAGCAAACGACCATTTTACTCAGAGGAAAATATAAATCAGCAAATTATCTCAATTTTTAAAAATTACGCTTACCAAGATGAACCTCCATTTCTTACCTTTCTCTCACACTCTTTCAAAGAAGAGGGGTCCTTCCTTCCATCCCAGGATAATCCACACGTGCTCAGAATCTTATTTCCCCATTTGTTCCCTGAAGCCAAGTACTAAGTAGGTTACTCTCTCCCCAAGATCTTAATCTTCTTATTTTCTTGTATTTATTTCTTAATGAACATTGAAATTCATACCTTCAATCTGAAACGTTAAAACTGTTAAAACAAACAACCTTAACTTTCCTTCTCTACTGTATTACCTTGCTTCACCTGATGTGTTATACTGTTTACAATCTTTACTTAAAAATTTTTTCTCATTTTATATTTATGCCTAGAATAGTTTGTCATTTTATTTTCTTATTTGAAAAAAGTAAGGTTCTTAAGATATATATATTTATTTTATAGACAGACACGTTAATCAACTTTTTCCTGAAAGTAACTAAATACCTCCTTATTTATTATCTGTTTAAAAACTACAAAATTATATCTATACTTTTTAAAATAGTCATTTGAGTTTAAAGAAAATAATCTGTATTATATCCTGAATGCTCAGAAACTTACTAAATTTTGAAGAAAACAAGCAAAAAGGTATCCACCTAATTTGAGGTAACATAAAATGAATTGATTATCTCAAATGGCCATTAATTTATATATATTTAGAGTCTGAAGAAGGATATTCCAATTTCATATACCAAATTCCTAGGAAATTCAATTGAATAACTCAAATAATCTATAGCCCTTTATCTTGAATTTTATTCTCAAACATGATAAGAACCTTGTGTTGATCTTTCTCTCCCTTATATGATTTTTTCTGTTTTTGATATCACTGGACAAATTTAAAGCTGTGGAGTGTCACTCTAAATCAACATACATAATGCACCATAAAATGTGGCTGATCCTAGAATCTTGGTCTCTAAGCTTACTGTTCTTCTCATTACCATTAGATAAAAATATATATTTAAATAACTTGGCTACTCATTAATGCAAATCAGGGAACTTCATAATTGGAATAGGATTAAATGCCAAATTCCCAACTTGATAAGTTAAAGATACTGAGACAGAGTTATTCTTTGTCTTTTCTAAGATCACATGGCAAATCCAAAGCTCATTAGATTTTATTTAAAAAGTATATAATCACAGAAAAGTTCTTTCAATAATTTTTTTTTTTTTTTTTTTTTTTTGTGGTATGCGGGCCTCCCTCTGTTGTGGCCTCTCCCGTTGCGGAGCACAGGCTCCGGACGCGCAGGCCCAGCGGCCATGGCTCACGGGCCCAGCCGCTCCGCGGCATGTGGGATCCTCCCAGACCGGGGCGCGAACCCGGTTCCCCTGCATTGGCGGGCGGACGCGCAACCACTGCGCCACCAGGGAAGCCCCAATAATTTTAATTTGCTCAAATACCATCTTAATTTAAAATATTTTGGTTAGATTTCAGTGGTCAAAAATGTAATTTTTAAAAATGTACTTTGTTGAGGAATATGGTTGGAGTGATGGCTAGAGTTAATGATCTCTGGAGTGATAAAAAAGGTAACTCTGTCAAGGGAGTTATTACAGTTTTTCAAGGACATTGATAAATAAAATGCCTTTCAGTTAATATACAATGTTTGCCAACAGGTTCCAAATTACATTCATATCCTATTCCAGATGATAGAAATTAGAATTAATATGAAAGTGTGTCTGTGAAACAATGTAATGCTTTCTTCTAAGATTAAAATAACTTATTCTTTTCTTTTATGTTCATCATCTGAATCAAATGCAATAGAGAGCATTTCTCCAAGCTGTCCTTTTGTAAGTCTAATTTTTATTATCCTGAAGGCATGTGTTATTAATAACAAAACACTGGCTTTTTTTATACAGCAGGTTCTTATTAGTTATCCATTTTATACATATTAGGGTATATATATAAACCCCAATCTCCCAATTCATCACACCACCACCACCACCACCACCCCCGCCACTTTCCCCCCTTGGTGTCCATACATTTGTTCTCTACATCTGTGTCTCTATTTCAGCCCTACAAACTAGGTCATCTGTACCATTTTTCTAGGTTCCACATATATGTGTTAATATACGATATTTGTGTTTCTCTTTCTGACTTACTTCACTCTGTATGACAATCCCTAGGTCCATCCACGTCTCTACAAATGACCCAATTTCGTTCCTTTTTATGGCTGAGTGATATTCATTGTATATATGTACCACATCTTCTTTATCCACTCGTCTGTTGATGGGCATTTAGGTTGCTTCCATGACCTGGCTACTGTAAATAGTGCTGCAATGAACATTGTGGAGCATGTGTCTTTTTGAATTATGGTTTTCTCAGGATATATGCCCAGTAGTGGGATTGCTGGGTCATATGGTAATTCTATTTTTACCTTTTTAAGGAACCTCCTTACTGTTCTCCATAGTGGCTGTATCAATTTACAATTCCCACTAACAGTGCAGGAGGGTTCCCTTTTCTCCACACCCTCTCCAGCATTTATTGTTTGTAGATTTTTTGATGATGACCATTCTCCCGGGCCGACTTTAAATTGATATTAAATTACAAAAGTGGTTTCAGCTCAACTGAAACCATATCAAATCATTGGCTAGTAATAGGACACATCAAGAATTGTAGTCCAGGAACAAGAGTTAATTCAGTAAAAATGCCTGTGTTTCATGGCAGTAACATGTTTCCAGAGTACACTAATTGATATGTCCACCGATCTAATTTGGGGAGGATTATCCTAAATTCAATACTGTACATTTAACAATGCCTTAATTTTATTTTCTTAAAATCTTATTTCTAAAAATAATGTCAAAACAATTTATATTATGTCAGTAGCCAAAAGTTTTAACTATTTATTATGTAATATAAGGTACTACCCATGGATTTACAGTCAAAATTCTGTTATTTTATTTTTTTTAATTCAACCAATCTCTATTCTGATTTTATTAAGTACTTACAAGTTTGGTGAACTAATTATAGAGGATGTCTTTTTTAACATGAAAAAGATGGGTAGCTTCAACAGTAATTAATTCAAGAATAAGGCAGGGATGCCAACAATTATTATTATTATTTAACATTAATCTAGAGGGGCTGGTTAATGCAATGGGACAAGAAAATTAAAAGATTTAGTTGTAACTAACACAACATTGTAAAGCAACTATACTCCAATAAAAATTAATTTAAAAAATAAAGCTAATCTGAAGAAAGGGAAAAAGAGAGCAAAATTCTAAGTTATTTTAAAGAGGTTGTGTAATTATGCATATTTGTAGAGATGAGCTAATTGTCTTGATTTGCCAAGGCACATAGTTTATTACAGGAATTGTAGAAGAAGATTATGATACTGTTTTAAATTTGCTATGATGAAAAACAGTTGGATATGGTTTCATAGACGCTTTCAGATCTCACGGTGAGAAAAAATAACATTCTAATGTATGATTTTAAAGGTAAAATAAGATATCTAGATGGTTCAAAGCTCTGACTCAGATAACACAATTTGTGGAGTTGGGAAAGTCTCTCCTGGTGTTTGTTCTATTTGCTCTGGGCTGAGAAAGCTTCTTGAACACTCAATGGCTCTTTAGAGAAATGTATATAGATGTTCATTTCTTTACCAGAAAAGAGTGGGTAAGAACGCAAATGTTTCAGTCTGTCTAATCTGTGGTTGCTATACTTTGCTGGGTTATATTGACTCTAATTTGATACCTTGGATCAAAATTTGGTGGAAAAATTAAGATACCCTATAAAAGCAACCAGTGGACCTTTATTCTCTCCTAAATATTATTCAAGGAGTTGTTCAGATACTGCCTCCGCTACTTCAGTCTGCGGTCAAAACGTGGGAAATTTTCAGAGTCCAAAATGCCCAGGACTCCTGGTGCAGCTTTCCTGGTAAAGGTGGTGAGTAATAGGGCATATTTTTTATAAAAGTGGTGTTATTTTGACCTCTTTTATTCCTTTTCCTGGAGCAGAAATTATGAGTCCATGGTAACATCCAATTATCATTTTCTTTAACCTTATTTAGGGGATACAAACAAATAGCTTTCTTTACATTTCACTTATGGAAATTTTCATCAAGAGAACAATGAAGCAGAGTTTTTTAAACAAAAACGCGTCCATCAGGGAATATGTAAATAGTACACATTCTCTCCATGTTAACACAAGCCTGTCTTTTTTCTGTCAAGTATAGAAAAAGTAACATACATATATATGTTATATAGAACTTTAAGGAGCCCAGCTTTTTTTCTTGGCCTAAATATTAGTTCCTTGATATCCCTGTTCCTTTAGAAAAGAGGCCTTTATCCAGGTACACACCATACGAACCACTTCGGCAGTTTTCTAGGCATATTTGTTTATTTTATTCTTTTGTATTTTATCAGTGCTTTGTACTAACCTAGGAGTGTGTGTGTGTGTTTTTGTGTGTGTGTTTCCCCATGTCTATGCCTGGTATCCTCTTAAGACCCATAAACTTATTCAGAGAATAAGATGTTCTAACTATAAAAATATTTAAAAATAGATGAATGGGATTTTAACTTGAAATAGTGCTTTTAGCCACTAAATTAGTCTTCAGAGCAACCTCAAGACAGACACTATTAGTGTAGCTATTTTACAAGTGGAGAGTTGAGGGATAGAAGTTTAGCAGTTTGCACTTGGTCACACAGGCCACGCTCTTTGCTAGGCAGCGATGAAGAGACTTCCTTCCCTACTCTTGGAGTCTGTCCTGAGGATGAGTACAGTACTGACCCTTGCCGAGTTCTGCTCACAACCCTTACATTTACCTTCCATTTTCCCTTTCAACAAGCAAGTTTTAGAAAAAAATTATATGAGATACATTTGGGAAATGGATATGGAGGGCTGGGTCACAGACTCTTTAGTAACATGGGTCACAAATATGTGTTAATGTTAACAGTTAAAACAGAGAATTCCCCGGTGGTCTGGTTGTTGGGACTTGGCACTTTCACTGCCAAGGCCCGGGTTTGATTCCTGGTTGAGGAACTGGGAACCCGCAGGCTGTGCTATGGGGTCAAATCAATAAATAAAGATTATACTTTCTCAGTCTTTCTTCCTAGATGAGTTTTCTGCAGTCCTCTGTTAAATACGGATGTTCTCAAGGTTCTATCTTTGACCCGCTTCTCTAAAAAAAAAAAAAAAAATTAAAACAATGTACAGTGCGTGTGTGTGTGTGTGTGTGTGTGTGTGTAGTGAGAAGTTTCAAAAATCTACTCTTTCAGCAACTTGCACATATACACTATGGTGATGAATGTGTTAACTAGACTTATTTTGGTAACGATGTTGCAGTCATTTTCCCATATAGACATATAACCAATTACAATGTATAGCTTAAACTTACACAATGTTATATGTCAATTATATCTCAACAAAGTTAGAAAAAAATTTTCAAAAGATATCAGCAAACACAAATTACATTTATTTATAATTTTATAGTTCTTTACAGCAGTCTTTCAGTAGCCCATGTATTTAATGTAAACTACATTTAAAAAATTAAAGGTGGGGCTTCCCTGGTGGCGCAGTGGTTGAGAGTCCACCTGCCGATGCAGGGGACGCGGGTTCGCGCCCCGGTCCGGGAGGATCCCACATGCCGCGGAGCGGCTGGGCCCGTGAGCCGTGGCCGCTGAGCCTGCGCTCCGCAACGGGAGGCCACAGCTGTGAGAGGCCCTTGTACCGCCAAAAAAAAAAAAAAAAAAAAAAAAAAAATTAAAGTTATCGATGGGAAAAAAGCAGAATGTACAAGAATTCATGAGGAAAGTAGTCACCTAATATCAGCAAATAACTGAAGTAAAAATGGTGTAATTGTCATAGTAATATGTTTTATTTTATTTCGAGTAGATAACTTTAGTAACTATCAGAAATTGTCTAAAATGTTGAAAGTAGACATGCAGATAATTGCAGTATGAATGAAAACAGTACTCTTGTAGAAAAATTCTTCTTTTTGATATGTAAAGGCTGTGTAGTCAGGTGATGGTACACGAACATAAAGGTTTAAGAATCAGAGACGTATCTCTAAGGAATGTTTATGAAGCTCATTTGTAAAATTGTGTGAGGTTACCGAGCAAGTAAGAAGATGAAACTAAAAATGTATTTGCCCTGTTTAACCCTCACTTATAGACTTTTGAAGCATCAGCTATTTATGAACTACTTTATTATAATGGTGCTGTATCAAAATTTCTATAATTTAGACCTCTTATCTTTAATTGACACCCCAAGCATAAAAATTCACATTGGTTTAAATTTACACATTAATCTGTATATTTTAACTGAAAATGTGTTCATTATACATAAAGGTGTCCTTAAATTTTAAACCTGTGTAGGTCAGGAAACAACGATTCTCTATATTGTCATTTCTACACATCAAATTTTAGTTAATTTTTGAGCTGAAAATATTTGGCAATCTACTGAAGTGGTAAGAATATACAAAATATGCCTGTGGGTTTTTTCTTTTTTATTGATTTTGATCTTAAAGAACTATAGGGTTCATTTGAATATTTTAGTCTGTTTGTCTTTTGAAGCTCTCAATAGGACTTTTTTTCTGCTATCGATGTTATTTCCTTTCATACTAATATGTTTAACAGGTATTGGGTGTTTATTATAATAAGAATACCTGCCATTTTCAAGCTCTTTTCCATGTGTTAGCATTTCAAATTCTCATAAAGAAGTGTGAGATTAAGAAAGCAGACATTTGTAAGTAGGAAAACAAAGAAACAAAACAAGGACACAGAATATTAGCAAACAGTAGCCTCCTTATTTTCAAGTAGTTTTTAATTTAAAATATTAATAACAAAAACAATAACAAAAAAGAACAATAACAGTAACAACAACCATTGTGGAGCCTCATTGTGTGCATGGCACTTTAAAGACATAATTCAAAAGCATCTCCTCAGCCATGGATGTTATTATTGTTGTATTTTTTTTTTTTTGGCTTCAAGAGGGCAAGTTCCTTGTCAAATATCACATAGCTAACAAGTATCCGAGTCAGGCAAATATCTTTATCATGTAACAACCCAAACCTATGTTCTTCCCATTGTACCATGCTAAATCTCATTTAATTATTTTAATTGAATTATTAAACTAGCATACTTTTACAAATAAGGAAACAATTTATAAAATCTCAATATCAGCTTACATCAGTTAAAATTAGAATTTATATCAAACTCTCTGATACCAACACATAGAGTCTTTCTACGTAAATGACACAGTGCAAGTGCTCTAAGGAAACAGATGGAGAGAATCACTTCTATCAGACACTTCTCATTAGGTGATGGGCAGCCATCAGATGACCTAAACTGTATGAGGTGAAATGGAAGAAAAATCATAGTGATATATTATGCGTTTTGAAAAAAATAGCTTAATCTAATTTCATTTTTGCAGATCTTTACTGGTGCTATAAAATCTGCGGAATCATGATCATACTTCTTGGATCAAATGAGCTTCTCCAAACACCATGACTCTGAATTCCGCAAGCCCAGAGATATTATTCCTGCCTTTGCTCCCTTCCTTTCCCATAGCTTCCTGAGGTTTAGGTCCTCACATGAACCATGCTACACAATTTTCAGGTACATGTAGAACATTTAAAGTCATGAGTGGGTCAGGTTTTTAAAAGCTCATGAAAGGCTAAAAGAAATGTACTAGGTCAATATTTAAGTTATAAAGACAAAGAAGCCTATCTCAAGGAAAGGAATACTAAATTCACAGGTAGACTTAGTAGATATTTACTGTAATAAAATGCACTTTGCAAAAATACTAACCTTGTTTCAGGCAGTATGCTTAAAAGAAGTTGGGTGTATAACTGCCTTGTGTATCAGAAGTTGCAAACAGTTGTGTTTACCTGGACCATAAATTTCAAGAGAAAGCATAGGATCATAGCATTATCATTGTTATATAACCCTGTAAAACACGCACACGTGCATACATACACACCCATGATAGTATGTTTCCTCTAGTTCAAATACTAAGGGATAAACATGGTTGGATAATGCTTCTCAGAAATTCTCCAAAGGATGTAGCAAAGGCCAATGAGTTTCAATCAGAAAATCATAGAGGCACAATATAGCAACTCTCTAGTAAATATAGCAGCTGAAAGAAATGCTAAAATATTCACTACTAATGTTGAAGTTAAAATATGTTATTTAAATCAATGAGAAAATGTAAAATTAACTATCTTAAAATATTGAGAGCTATTATGGAATATTTCTCTAGACGATTTCTCAATTTCCTAATTATTTATCTTCATATTAAGAAAGAAAACAATATGAGAACACCTGGAATCAATTTTACATGTACAGATCAATCTAATATACTGAATTTTTAAAAGTCTTTAGCATTTTTCTTGTATATTCCAGTGGATAAGATTTCTTTGAAGTGCAAGACTTTGCAGTTTGGAAGTCCAACTGTAATTCTTTGCTTATTAGAAGAAAAACAATTTTTTTTTTTTTTTTTTTTTGCGGTACGCGGGCCTCTTACTGGCGTGGCCTCTCCCGTT
>NC_041217.1:12382120-12399681 GCF_002837175.3 Physeter macrocephalus | reverse complement strand
CACGAACCCGTGTCCCCTGCATCGGCAGGCGGACTCTCAACCACTGCACCACCAGGGAAGCCCTAAAAACAATCTTTTGAAATGTTTTCAAACTTAGTCTATAAAAACTGTCAGGATAAAGAAATTATTATGGAGGCAAAGTATTAAAAAAGCAATTAGTGACACGGTATAAATAAAAATGCAAGCTTTTATGAGTGTCAAATTCAATATTCATATAATATGCCAGTTTAGAAAAATGTTGCCAAAATGTGGTATCCAGTTCCTTTCTCTTGATAAAGCTACATCTTGTGAATGACTTGAGATGATTCGTATGGATATTTTTTTTTTTTTTTTTTTTTTTTTTTTGTGGTATGCGGGCCTCCCTCTGTTGTGGCCTCTCCCGTTGCGGAGCACAGGCTCCGGACGCGCAGGCCCAGCGGCCATGGCTTACGGGCCCAGCCGCTCCGCGGCACGTGGGATCCTCCCAGACCGGGGCGCAAACCCGGTTCCCCTGCATCGGCAGGTGGACGCGCAACCACTGCGCCACCAGGGAAGCCCCCGTATGGATATTTTTATCTTAGTTGTACATATTGTTTTTGACCTTTAATTCCTGTCACTGAATTAAAGGCCAAACTGTCTATTCCATACATGTCCAAGCTGTGGGCATTCACCCCACTCACATCCCAATCCAAACGTTGCATATTTCCAGACAGTAGAGTTTAGTGCAATCAGATCTTTAAAACGTATTATGTAAATTTCTTAAATTATGGTTTAGACATTATATGCTTTAAATTTCAGCATCTGAAATAATGTAAAACCTACTTAAGGGTGATTTTAGTCTGTCTTTTCTATGATATATTTTCTTCCAGAGAGAAGAACATACATCTTTGACTTAAGTAAAGATATTCCAATACAAGCCTGGCGAAGCATGACACAGTGCTCAGATGACTTTTATTTTGGCCTATAAAGCTATTTAATACAAATACACTACTTGTGTTTGCTGGCCTTAATAAACGTTCATTATAGGTTTATTTACACTAACCAAACCACTTTCCAACCTTTTGCAAAACAACTGAGTTATTAGTACTTTTCTGGAGCTCAGTAATTTTTTCAGTTCCTCACACATATTTCCATTACTAGACTCAGATTTTTCTATCTCTACCCAAATGGGCCTCTGGCTGTCCTGAGATCTGTGAGTCTCCTTCAAGGTGTGGTAGGTACAATTTTCATTTAGACTTAAGAGCAAAATGATCCTAAACGTTTCAATGTTTATAACTTAACAACTTCATTTATTTACTCACATATGCAACCAGTGTTTGTTGTTTGACTGTTTTTGTCAATTCCTATCTCTGTATTGACAACAGTACATATGTATCAGTAGCCTCACTTCCCAAACACAATGGCTTAATATTATTTGTTTCTTGGCAGTTTAACTGTATAGTTTCATAAGATGTATTTTGAAATTATGTATTTCATGTAAGAATTGGCAAATTAATTATTTAAAAGTATATACAAGTTTATTTATCTCTAATTATATGAAACAAGTATGTTCTTAAAAGTGTTTCACATTTTTCTTCTTAAAGTGTAAACACGGTTCATAAGTGGCATTTGTACTCAGCATTTCTGAACTTCAAAGAAAATGCTGATGTGTAGTAAAATTTCTATCTAAACTTTGTTTTTGCTCTAAAGTCACTTAGGTTCCAATGATTAAAAATGCTCAAGGATGCACTTCATATTAATCTTAGGAGGAGCATAGATTGACTGACCTCAGCTGAAATTAAATATACTTCAAAAAGCTGCATCATACTTAAAAGCTGCTTTATTAGAAATGCTCATCCTCAAGTTATTTTTCATCTCATTACTTTTTTATGTATTTCTTGTTTCGGTGTAATACATTATGTCCTACCAAAACAACATTGATAAATGTATTCAAACTGAAAATAGTTCCATAACAGTAACAAGAAAAACTGATAGCCTCAATCCATATGGTTGCTCCTCTAAGTTTTGAAACATGCTTTGGCAATAGTTTTTCTAATCTGCAAAATATCCCTGAAACCATTGCATTATTTTACTGATGAGGTTATTACACCAAGGTCACAGAGCAAGGAGGAGCAGGGTTTTATTTTAATATGTTCCTACACATACTTTTCTTCTTAAGCTATACTTTCTTCAGTCAAGTCAGAATCTAGTAAAAACGTCTTGAGCATGTATTTAAAAGCAAATACCTTTGCTAGCTATTAACTAAAGCACGATGAAGCTAAAACTAGGCTCCTGAATGTTCTAGTTTAAAAAAAAAAAAAGAAAGAAAATCGTGCTTGAGTAAGAGAAATGCCTGCCAACTCAGACTAATAGCTGGTTTCCAGATTTTCTTGGAAGCATTAATACAAAGTGATTTTTCATGCTACTTCACTCATGTATTTTATTAAGCTCTGAAAGAGAAAATTTTAACATGATCCTGGTGTTCTAAATGTTGTCATCTCTAATGACTACATCTAGACAATGTTGAGAAACAGGTGCTGAAATGTTTTCATATATTACTTTGACAAAAATTTAGATCATCCAGGTTTGTTGTTTTGTTTGTTTTCAGAGCCTTATTGGACATTTTTGCTTACAGGTTTCACGTGGGCAAACTTTCCCAAGAAAATATGTGAGCTATCTGAGTTAAGACAAAGACATTTTCTGTGAACTATTAGCCAGCTGTGTTTGATGAAAAATGCTACTGAATACCTGGTTGAGTGGGATTGTCAATTAGATTACAGCTCTTGATATGACTGGAAGGATTTGTGAGGCCAGGCACTGTTTGTTCTAGTAAAAACGCAACGTGATTCTGGTACACCTTTGTGAAGCTGTTGGACATCATTCTACGTCTCTGTTTCTTCATTTACAAAGTGGGTACAAAAATATAAAATTCATTGTTTTAATTTATTAATTTAATACATGAATTACATGAATTTATGAAATTAAATATGCAGAATAAAATAATCTTTCAAGAAATGTAATTTATTTCTCCGCACTCACATTATATTTCATATTCCTTTTCAGACAGGACTCCGTATTGTATTTATGAAAGCACAAGATTGATACTCCTTTAACTAGTTTATTTTCAGAGGTAATATAAACTAGTTAAGCGTTTCAACACCCTGCCAGGAAACCAAGTAATTTGGGGAACCCAGAAACCATAAGTTGTTCTTTTAGACTGTTACAGAGACACTGAACAACAACTCAATCAACCGTTGTCTGGTTCAGAGAATGTTTTACATGCTGAATAGCCATCTAAAATCATCCGTTGTCAAAAATATAAGAAAAACCTTAAGCATTTTTAGCACCTACATAGATTCAATTATTAATATGTGTGCTGTATCTCTACTAACAAAAATGAGCAATAAAAACAAGACCACACACCTTTTTCATGTGTATTGTACCATAATGACCACAATTTCCCACCCTTGGAAATAGCCCATGAACAAGAAATACATGGTAGGGACTTCTCTGGTGGCGCAGTGGTTAAGAATCCTCCTGCCAATGCAGGGGACACGGGTTTGATCCCTGGTTCTGGAAGATCCCACATGCCGTGGAGCAAGTAAGCCCGTGTGCCACAACTACTGAGCCTGCGCTCTAGAGCCCACAAGCTTATTGTGCCCACGTGCCACAACTACTGAAGCCCGCGCGCCTATAGCCCGTGCTCCACAAGAGAAGCCACCGCAACGGGAAGCCTGCACACTGCAATGAAGAGCAGCTCCCACTCGGCGCAACTAGAGAAAGCCCGCACGCAGCAACGAAGATCCAACACAGCCATAAATAAATAAAATTAGAAAAAAGAACAGAAATACATGTAGAAAAACTGTTATTCTATGGGCCAGTGTAGTACTTTGGAACATATTGTATTGGTTAATGACACATCTGACTCTCAGTCTCTAACTGTATTTCTGCACTGAGTGTATATAAGTAATCCATAAAATAAGCTTTTGTTGAGATTAATTGGTTTCTGTTATCTCTATCTGTGTACATGATGGCAGTTATGAAGCAGAACATATTCCCCCCCAAAAGAGTGAAGTAAAATATCTTCTTCACTACATTTGAAATCCATTTACATTTTTACAGGGAAAAGGCACCATCATAGATTGGTTACCTGAGATAGGATTCAACATTCAGGAATGCTTTTGTGCTCACAGCGTATTGAAGGGAAAGGAGAACATCATGGTTCGGTGGAAGAAGAGGTGTTGGTGAGATACAGTCACAATGAAGAGCACCCCACCACCACGACCCCGATTTAAAGGAGATTTCGGAGGCTGTGATGGCAGTGTGGACTGCCAGCAGCAAAATCCCATTCCAGAGTCTGTTTAGTCAAGCCACTCCTGGAACTAACTGCCTGCAGATTTGGTTCCTAGGACAGCCAACGCTGAGATTGAGATAAGCATGCAGGAAATTTATTATCGAGTGTATTAAATTTAACACCTGCTGGAGGAAGGGAAAAAAGCTCAGGCAGAAGTTGAGCTGCATTACAGACTTAATAGAGGCCTAAGGAAGTTCCAAAATTTGGAGGACACTCTGAAATTGTCCTAAGGTTGGGCATAGAGGCTGGGCGTTTTTCACCCAACATTGGTTCATCATTGGAAATGAGCATTACGGTTGTTTTCCCTATCTGCAGGTTCTGCATCCGCAGATTCCACCCACCTCTGGATCCGAGGTTGTTTGAATCTGCGGATGTGGAATCAATCGGTGGATACGAAGGACCGGTAGTAATACGGCATTTTACACCAAGGACGTGAGCGTCCCTGGACTTGGGTGTCTGTGGATTCTGGTATGGGCTGGGGCGGGAGTTCTGCAACCAATCCCCTGCGGATACGGAAGGACGACCGTACTGGACAATGCAGGTCTCTTCAGGTGAGGCAAATCCTTTAAAGTGTTGAAAAATGAGGACTTTCTGCCGAGGAGAAGGTAGGGAGTAAACCTTCATTTTGGTGAGGAATTTGTGGGATCCATCCTAGCATCCTCTGCACGGTTCTTAGAAGCCGTCAAAGTAACTTCTCAAACGATGTAGGCCGCTGTTTTTCAATGATTCAGAAGGCTCGTATAGTCTTTTGAAATTTAACGACACTAATATTTTAGTTTGCCGCCTAGTATACTATTTGCAATGAAATTCAGAACTTTAAAATGGAACTTTGCCAACTGAAAAGGGAATGTTTGATATCTATGCCATTTTAATTTGTTTTTTGTTAAACCCACTAGATGATACAATTCTTTTATATCCTAACCGATCAATATGGAGAGAATAAAGTTAACAAACGGATGACAGCAGTGAGGTCCTAATTCCAGAAGGACATTTTGGTGAAGTCCATTTATTTCCTGCAAATTCACTGGAAGTGCTCACACTGACACACACACACACAACACTCACACACACTCAGGTAGAATGTAGGAGTCAGGGAAACAGTTGCCCTTCCGTTCTGTAGAGCTCATCTTGTGTCGGTGGCATTTGAATCTTCTCTTCCATATAATCTGCCAACGAGAGGCGTTTGCTATATTCTGCATGAGGGAGTATATCCTTGAGAGAGTAGAGTACTGTTAATTCAAGTCCAACACAATTAAAAAGCTCCCCATGACAATTCCTATTATGATTTCTTTTTTGATAATGTATCTTTTGCTACATTTATGTATTATATAAGTTTTGCTTATATGAGTGAGATTGGTCTATAGTCATTTTTCTTTAATTGTATTCATCAAGTTTGGGTATATAAGATAGCTAGCATCACAAGTAAGCTGTGAAATGTTCATAGTTCTATCTAGAATAGTTTTATGTATTCTTAGATGTTAGATAGAATTAGGCTGTGGAATCATCAATTCTATTAATGTTTTAAAAATGTCTCCAGTCTTTTCTAAGGAAATTGGTCTATTCAAATAGAATTTGTCTTCTGGTCATATTTTTAAATTACTATAATTTTTATGGGAAATCATACATTCCCTCTAACATTCCAAATTTATTATACGTAGAATTATAAAATTATTTTCATCTTTATCTGTCTATGGCTGTGTGTCTTTTGCATTCTTAATTTTCTTCATTTTCATATGTTTTGTTTTAAAACTCTAATAAGAGATTAGCGTCTGTGTATTTTCAAAATAATCTGCCTTAATCTTTATCCCTCCAGTTCTCTGTTCTTTGTGTATCTTTCATTTTATTAATTTCTGCCTTTTTCATCTGTTAATTTACCTACACTACATTAGCTTACACTGTTCTTTTCCTATCTTTTACAATACAGTAAACACTTTCATATTAAATATGTTTATGTAATAATGACAGAAAATTGTAAAGGATTACTGTTTTGTCTAGCATAAGGTCAATATTTGTATTATTCCATTTTGGGCAAAATCTTAAATTTTTTCCCAGTCATGAGTATATAAGAAGCTTAATGTAATTTCATTCTTTTTATACTCACACATACACATTCACACTCACACGGAGAAACACAAATGCACTAATGGCCATCTTTTTTAAGAAAGTAACTTTATCTTTCTGTGTTGTATTTTTCTATGCTAGCAGTGACTAATTATGAAACAAATGCCAATATGTGTTGCTTTTATAACTTTTAATGTCTAGGAGAAATGACTATGGATAGTTCTTAGGATTTAAAGTTTTTATTCAGTCTTTAATATTGCAAATAAAAATTTTCTTACACTTAACTTAGATGTTTTTATACATATATACAAAATTATATCTTAAAAAACTCTTTCCATTTAATTTGGTTAATATTTTATTAATTTAATGGAGTAAATGTTCTTAAACTCTGTTCCATTTGCAACCTAATTATTAGATTTACTTACTATCTAACAATTTATTTATAGATATAAGGCAGGCAATTAATTATGGGTAAATAAAATGCATTTCTGTAATACAAATTAGAGGAATAAAGAGAATATAAAATTCACTTTCAAATTGCATATAATATATTACATATAATATTGATTAATAGGGAATAAATACATTTATTCATATGAGTATATATGTATATTATATTTTTAATATATTATCTATTCATGTTTATATATACTTTAAATAAAATATAAACATATTACATACTAATCTGTGCATCTGTATATATCAATATTTTTATAGTTTAAATAGATATTATATTTGTATTTGTATAGTTTAAATAAATACTATGTCAACATAATATATTTAAATACTTCAACATCTTAATTGCCCAAATTTACAAACTTGGAAAAACCAAAACTTCCTGAGCATTTAACCATAATATAATTCAAATGCTACATCTCACATTCATGATGGATTAAATTGTCTCTAACATGAAAATATTTTATGCATTTAGTCAAACTCTTTCAGCTTTCCATTTAAAACCATAAGACCATTATGAGTTTAACTTTTGCATTTTATATAACTCATAGAAATATTTCTCTTAATTTAGCACAAATTTATCAGAATTAAGAGTTATTTTCTTCACCATTTCTGTATTTATTTATAGAAATGCATTTACCCAATGAAGAGTATAGGTTTACCATTTACGTCAGAGCTGAAGTCAGTGAATTAAAATTTCAAGATGACAACATTGTCACGTAGAGACTTGAGACAAGTATGGGGGCCCAAAGGGCTGTAAGTATGTACAGAATTCTAGCCCAGCCCCACAAGTTTCTAGTGACATTCACCCAATTTCCTGTCCTTAATCTGGTATTTGGATTCCCGAGTCCCTTAAGAGTGTTGTTCCAAGTTGCTGCATTGCTTGTTTGCCTTCTGCCTTCATTTCATATTTTTCTTGAGGAGTTCACACTCTAGTCATTTTAATGAAATAAGATAATGTTTTTATAATTGGTTCTACCTCTTGGCCACCAGAGAGTACTTCTTCTGAAACCACAGAGATGAGTCTTGTGGGGGCTCTGAGGAGCTCCTGTTCTTTATGTCTCAGTGCTGAAAGAATTCAGGGACAGGCAAAGTGATAGATAAGAAGGGATTTATTAGAAGAGGATGCTTGGGAGGCTTACAAGTGGGTGCTCATGTTTTTTTATTTCTTTTATATTTTCTGACATTAATATAAAAAAATACAGTACTGTTATCTTTATTTGTGTTTTCCTGATAATCTTTTCATGTACCCCTTCATCCTGTCTTCTCTCTCTGCCTCTCAATTTTTACTCTTTAAAAGTAAATTTCTGGACCCAATTTTGTTTAACATGTGCAGTGTCTTTGTTGTAATTGGACATTGTTGTGAACAAGAGGTTTTATTCTGTTTATTTTAAATGAACACTTCAATATATTTTCATGATCTGACTTTCTATTTGTTATTTATTTTTCTTCATGGTTTTCCTTTTTTATATTTATTTATTTTTATTTTTCTCATATATTATTTTGATCATGATGTCATTTATTCCTCTATTTCTCTTGTTAATCCATTAATTCTATTACTGTTTTCCAGGTCTTTATTTATCATTTTACCTTTCCTGAGTCTCAAAATTAAACATATTTCTCTACAATTTTATGAATGGGTGATAAAAATTCCCCCCATCTGGATAGATAAATTTTTAAATTCCTGTACTATTTTCTCTCTCCAATAAAATAAAACTTTAAGGCTATTTTATTTTCCTACTTTTTTTTTTCTGAACTCTCAAACTCCGCTCTCAGGCAATACAATCCTTAAATTTTGCTGAGAGAGGACAATATATTTAATTCTGGATCTATTTTAGACTCTGCATGCAAATGGCTCTTATTAAAAATATTCTTATTTAAAATGTAAGATACACATCCCCATCCCAGAGTTTGTGATTATCCTCTTTGATTGAATTCTGTATTTTAGAGTAGAAATGTGTATACTTATAAATATATTTCAAAATTCATTTTTTGCAGCATTTTTTCTACTTTCTTTAACTATGTTGAAATCTTCAATTCTGACCAGTGGTTGTTAGATTAGATTTTTTTCTGATACTTCTCCTCAGATAAGATATGTGGGTGATATATTCTCTGAATCTGTGAATCTTATAATCATCTTTCTTACAACCTGTCAGTAGGATGTGAGCTTAGTTTAGCATCCTTGAGTTTCAGGACTATTCTCCTTGTAGATGATCTTGCTTGTGCTGTCATCACCTTGTTTCCCATGTGAATAAACTGTTCTTTCTCTCTTTAGGCTTAGAAGATTATGTATAAAGTTCTGATTTTTTTGTTTTTGTTTTTTGAAATTACTTTATATATTAGAACTCCTGTATGTATCGCTCAAGGATTTTTTTTGTTTTTTTGTTTGTTTTATTCATTATCATTTCCTTCTTTACATTTTTGGCTCTGTATTTTTAGATAGTTCTTCTGTTATTATCTAAGCCTTTAGCATCTTAACAGTGGCTATTCTCTCAATTAATCTGAAGAGTTTTTTTATATTAAATTTCATTATGTCAGTTAGATACTTTGCCTTTATCTCCTTGAGGGTTTTTATAATTCTTTTTATGTTGCCATTTTTTCATCTCTATTTATAAGCATATGTTTTGTTCTTCTTCCTCTAGCTTCTAGCTCCTGTTAATTATGTCCTAATTTGTATTTATCATCACTGTGGTTCAGTTCCAACTGGTTGGTTACTTCAAATGGTGGCAAACCAGTGCAGGATGATCTTTACCCTTGGGGGTAATAATGAGTCTGATTTTCCAAACCATTTTCATTTAAGCATCAATGACTCTGATATAAAAGGGCTCTGAACTACATTATGTCACACATATACTGGAGTATATATATGTACACATGTATATAAAATCACTGCAGTATATATTATTATCCTAGATGCAGCAGTCAGCCACTTAACTATTTCTTATCTCCTACCCCTGTAAGTACCTCCTTTGGATGCACCAAAATATAAAATAAAAAAAAAAGAAAAAGGAAAGTGATGAATTATAATAAAACATACTTTTAAATAACTTGCTTTATATAAGAATATATAGGCATTTTGTTAGTATTTCACTGTAAACAAGTAATTAAGTTTCACAATAATAATCTGGTGGTGAGCAATTGAATAAATGGATGTGGGAGCCAAAATTGTTCTTCCCCAATCATAATAAAATTCTTTGCATCAGTGCAGGTTGGGCCATGTAAGTGTTAAAAACTAATTTATTGAAGTACCCTGTTGTAATCTTTCATAATAAAAGGAGAATCATTTTGGCATGCTGAGCTAAAAGGAAAATTCAGGACTTGAAAAGTGGAACGGATGATAACTGGATTTTCCTCTCACTGCTATTATGGTAAAGTAAATAGGCTACCTTAATGTCTTGAAGCTGTTGATGACATTTTTTCCAAGTACTTGAACATTAAATATCTGTCTGGTAATATCCTAAGGAATATTTTTAAATTCAGTGACCTCTCAAAAGATCATCATAAAAATCATTCTTAAGCACATTTTGGAAATCAATTTAAGTATCTATGTAAATCAAATTTTATGTAATGCCATGTTGAATGCAAAGCCAGGTGTCTCAGGAAATAATATATGTATATTATGTTCCTAAGTAGCATCCATAACCACTAAGAATTTGATTTTTACAAAAAGGAGAATATTTATTTCAAGTGTCTCAGGATTTAAGTTAAGAGACATGTACCACAATGTTCATTGCAGCACTATTTACAATAGCCAGGAAGTGGAAGCAAGCTAAGGGTCCATCGACAGAGAAATGGATACAGAAGACGTGGTACATATATACAATGGAATATTACTCAGCCATAAAAAGAAATAAATTGAGTTATTTGCAGTGAGGTGGATGAACCTAGAGTCTATCATACGGAGTGAAGTAAGTCAGAAAGAGAAAAACAAATACCGTAAGCTAACGCATATATATGGAATCTAAAAAAAAAAAAATGGTACTGATGAGCCTAGTTGCAGGGCAGGAATAAAGAGGCAGACATAGAAAATGGTACGGAGTGAAGTAAGTCAGAAAGAGAAAAACAAATACCGTAAGCTAACGCATATATATGGAATCTAAAAAAAAAAAAATGGTACTGATGAGCCTAGTTGCAGGGCGGGAATAAAGAGGCAGACATAGAAAATGGACTTGAGGACATGGGGTGGGAGGGCGAAGCTGGAGCTAAGTGAGAGTAGCATCGACATATATACACTACGGAATGTAAACTAGTTGGTTGGTGGGAAGCAGCAGCATAGCACAGGGAGATCGACTCGGTGTTTTGCGATGACCTAGAGGGGTGGGATAGGGAGAATGGGAGGGAGGCTCTAGAGGGAGGGGATATGGGGACATATATGCATATGGCTGATTCGCTTTGTTGTGCAACAGAAATTAACATAACAGTTATCCCAAGCAAAATTACATTGACAGAGCTCGATACATAGTACATTTCAGAACCACATGACTATCAACAGCCAAAGACCATGGTAGACATTTGGTTTTATTGCACGGAGGACAGGAAACCGTATGTAGCCCATGAGGAGGAGGAGGAGGGTGGGAACTGAGAGACAGAGACAGAGAGACAAAAGACAGAGAGGTGTTTTATTTTTATAATATTAAAACAAAATGAAAACTGGTTTTAAAATGTGAATCTAAACTTACCAATAAGTGATTCCTAAGTGATATCAAAATGGTCAATAAGTTGTGAAATTGGAAATTTAAATAAACTTGAATTTCAGACAATTTGGAAGATTTCCTGGCTGATTGATTTTCTTGAACTCCAGAGTGCCTAGAAAAGTGTTGTCACATATTATATTAGATACAATTTAATATTGTCTGCAAAAAGCCTTGCAACAGCATAGTACAGGGAGATCAGCTCAGTGCTTTGCAATGACCTAGAGGAGTGGGATGGTGAGGATGGGAGAGAGGCTCAAGAGGGAGGGGATATGGGGACACGTGTATGCATATGGCTGATTCGCTTTGTTGTGCAACAGAAATTAACACAGTATTGTGAAGCAATTATATTCCAGTAAAAATCTATTTAAAAAAAAGAGTCATAGCTATATAATTTGACATCAGTACAAATATCAAGGGCATAATTATTGTGATTTTAAAACTATAGGCAATAAAGGGAAAAACCCTTTAGAAAGAGCCCAGAATTACAATGTTACAAGTATAAACATGATACTTAAATATAGTTATAATGTAATTCAGGAGCATACTTTGTTCCCTAAGAGCTCCCTAAATTACCTGGGTCATTCAAAGGACAAAGGCCAGAATGCCTCAGGGAACCTCGGCAACTTGTTTATGTTAGGATGTTTTATTTCACAATGACGATGTTCAAAAATGTTTCAAGAGCACTGCTGATATTTTACGGTCTTCTTCAAGTTCGGTGTCTATCAGGACAGGAGGAATGTGTTACTGGGAAAGATAAGATAATCAAGGGAGTGTAGCTTTCACTGCCAAACAGGAACTGCTTGTTAATTGAATTATTTTATGTCTTTTTGTGGGTTGTTATTATTTGATAATTTCTATCACTATTTAACACTACATATTAATAAATATTGTCTGTGGACACAAGTATACACCCCAAAGTAATCCTAAGGGGTTATTGTTATCGCTATATTTTATGTGAAGAAACTGATAGAGATATCAGGAAATTTTGATTTTACTGGTATACTTTAATTTCATTTGTTACTATCCCTCTATCCTATAAAAACTCAGCCACAAAAAAACTCTAAAATTTCCTGGTACTACCTTATTTTACATTCTACTTATTTCGTTCCTCTTTCTCTCTTTTATTTAGAATTACCTTTTCATTATTTTTAATTTTTCATTATCTTTAAACCTGTTTTATAAAAGGGGGTAGAAACATGGCTCTTTTAGATTCATGGACAATTGCAAGTTTTACTTTATGTGTGTTGGTGTGCATGGAAGCCTATAACTTCACTTTTATATTCATGTGTGTGTGTCTATCTAAATCATTCTTCCTGCCAATATAGACAAAATCCCTAATTTGGAAGTATAAAACTGTTTTCTAAATAGTACTAGCTCATCCAAAAATGTTCAGATGCTCCAAAAATAAAATGTTTCTCAACACTTAAGTTATAAATATTTAATTAATGCTTACTTCCTTCCAGGTTCCATGCTTAGTACTTAAAATACAAACAAACATAAAAAATGAATACATAGGAATCCCTTTCTTTAAGGAGACTGTAGTTTAGTATTAGATCAAATAAGTACAAAATATATGACTAGCATAGCATTTAAATTAATGATAAATTACAGAAGCCAAATGGAAGAAAAAATTAATTTAAACTATATGAAGTAAATAGTACTTCCCAGAAGATGTGTTTTTACATTGGATTTAGAGTAATTAATGAAGTTTTCATAGGTAGAAATTAGTCAAATAAGTATTCCATCATTTTATGAATAGGCAATTGTAAGAAAAGATTTTAAATGTGTCATCATGTACCCAGTAAAGATAAAGACTTTCAATGTAGGTGGAAAAAAAGGAGGCAGAGGATGCTTGTTTATGAAAAAAAGTTAATCTGTCAAAAAGTCATCTTTAGAGGCTTTAATGAAGAATACCTGGGCATGGGGGCTACTCTTTGTGCACCCTCCAACCTTGCAGGTGAGTCTGGCAGCCCTTTCCTGCTACTGAGTCATCCTGAGCTGGCGCCATTTTATCTGTATAAAATTGTGAATCTCCGCATGCCGCACTGTATAGCTTGTTTTGTTTGAATACATGTAAGTTTTTGATTTACATTAATCTCTGTGAAATCTTTCTTATTAGATTTGGCTCAGGCTCCAAACTGTCAGATTATCTTTGGTTTCTGATCCTGCCACCCAGTAACTTCTTGTTACTATGACTAGGTTCAGACCAGTTATAAATTTGAGTAATATGCAACGATGTCTTCACTTGGGTGTACTGGAAAGAAAAACTGCTGTTTAAAGCAAAAACTGCTGTTTTATCATAGAGAAGAAAGGTGTTATATTTAGTCTTAGGGGAAGTAGCTCTTTTTTTTTTTTTTTTAATATTTTTTGGTTGCGCTGCACATCAAGTGGGATATTAGTTCCCTGACCAGGGATTGGACCCGCGCCCCTTGCATTGGAAGCTCGGAGTCTTAACCACTGGACCACCAGGGAAGTCCTGGGAAGTAGCTCTTTAAAACCCTTTTTATTATGGAAAATTTCAAACAAACATGAAAATAGAGAGAGTAATCAGTGCTTCTGTACCCATCACTCGGCTTGACAGTCAACTCATTATCTTGTTTTACCTCTACTCTACCCACTCCTCTTACCCCTCCTGATTGTGTTAAAGCAAATCCCAGATGTCATATCATTTTATTGATAATTTTTTTGTAAGTTCTCTAAAAGGTAAGGCCTCTTTATTTTTATTTATTTATTTATTTATTTATTTATTTACTTGGCCGTGTAGCATGTGGAATCTTAGTTCCCCAACCAGGGATTGAACCCATGCCCCCTGCATTGGAAGCACGGAGCCTTAACCACAGGACAACCAGGGAAGTCCCAAGGGCACTTTAAGTAATACAACCGTAATAACATTATGACCCCTAACAGGATAAAACTAATTCTTTAGTATGATCCAATATCCAGTCCAAGTTCACATTTCCCATAATGTTTCATTAATGTTTTCATTAAAATTGCATATTTGAAAAAAAAATACCTGGCTTTTCTACACAAGGCATTATCATCCCCTCTTTTGTCCTCAGATATGAACGTGCCTCTCAACATGTAGTGAAATAGCTTGATATCAGTTACTAAACATAAGAGCCAAGAAATAGACATTACAGCGGTAAAAGTGAGCCATTACCCATTAGAAGAATCATCAATTCAACTATGAACCCACAGTGCTACTACACTAGCTAACTTATCTATGTACTAAACAGTCCAAAATACACAAAGCAGGCAAGTTCAAATTAGATGTTATTGCCATCACGAAAGCAGTTCATCTTGAAGGAACATTCTGTCTCCACTGGATGCTGTGACCTCTGTGTGACACACTATTAGCTACTTCTTTATGAGTCATAGGGAGGAGAAGCACTTCAGTGCTGGTTGTGATGGCTTTGAGGTGCTTGCTGTTTATTCTTTTCTCCCACTGCCTGTGCACTCTTCCCAGTTACGAAGCAGACACCACCAGTCACTGAGAGTAGTTAAGTTGATAAATAAAGGATGGTGACAAAATAAACCATGGAACCAGCCCAAAACTGCAGAAAGAAGTGCATGCGTTGGAAATGCAAAAGTTAGTGGGAAGCTGATGTTCCCTTTGAGAAATAATCGATTCATTTGGTTGGAAATGCATGGCAATAAACGAAACAAAAAAGCCCACAAACCTGAATCATCAGGTGCTGGGAGTCTAATATTCGTCACCCACATCCTAACTTGGGTTCACCAGGGAGGTTTTCTGGAGAGTGTCAAGACCACACAAAAAGTGTAATACAAGAAAAAAAATCCTCTGACGGCATGCAAAATTGAGGAAGGATAATGAAAGTTTTAAATCTAGTTTTGTAATCAATACCATTTGCATAAAGAGTAAAAAATAAATATTACCCTACACTGTAGAAAAGAGGAAATATAATTTTCTTACCAGGTTTTCTTTTTTCTCTTCTCATCTTAGGCCTTGCCATGTCAAATTATATGTCAATAGAAAGTGACATGACCTTAAGATTTGGGGAAACAGTTTACATGGGATGCATTTTGGGTTCTGTAGGGGAAGGTGTGGATCAATTAGAATGAGACCTAGAGGAAGAGAAATAAAGAGCCAATAGATGGCAGAGGGCTTGCTCTGAATTCTAGGTTTAAGAGGAAAGGAGGTATAGGCACTACCTATACAAGGGACAATAATGCAGCTCAATTGGCTTAAAAGAGTTTCATTCTTGGCTCACACTAGTGTTTGATCCAAGTGCCACTCCTGACACAGTGCCCATTGGCATCTAGGAGATCAATGGTGTCTTCAGGACTGTATCTTATTTCTCTAGCTGCCCTGTTCCTGCTTTTGTCCCTTTTTGTTTCATTCCTAAATAGGCTCTCTCCACGTGGTATCAAAGTCAGGCTAGTAAATATTCCAGACTTGCAGGTGGCTTCTAGTTAGAGCTTCAACATATGGGGTGGGTGTGGCTAGTATGGTGCCAAGAACAAAGGCCCTCTTTGCACCATACCAGCCATATCCACCCATATATATCATCCAATTCCTAATCTGTGTCCACGTGAATGGAGCAACTTAACTTTTCACTCCTGGGTCCTATTTTGTTTCTGTGGAGAGCATGGGAAGATATTTGATCCTGAATGCTATCAGAATTGAATAGAGTAGAAGGGGCTCAGGTCCTAAAGCAAAACTCTACCAAAAGAACGGATGGTCACTATTTGCAACCTCTTTATTTTCTTCAAGAATATCTAACATTGTTCACCATGATAAAGCTACCGAAAAGATTCAGAGCTAGGTTTGTCTAGGAGGAAAATTTCCACGGGACTTTGAGAATGAATAAAAGGTAGGTGGATTAAAGCCAGGAAAGGAATTGGAAACAGTCATTATAAAATTAAATAGTTTGAGGTGATAATGATCTTCAGGGACTTAGAGAGTTATATATTTTGCTACATTATTTTAATATGTTGGGAAATAAACACACTCTACTTAATAGTGACAAGTAAAAGTAGTAATTCCCTGTTTTAAACCAGTTTAGATAAGAAAACAATTTTTATTTTGGATTTATAGCGATAAATTGACTGCATTTTAGAATTATTTGAGCTTATTTTTTCCAATACTCAGAGTATGACTTGGCTATGTGTAAATATTTCAACATTGGGTGTTCTCTTTGAATGAAAAGCAGGCATCCAGGTTCAACTGTATGAGTGATACAAAGTAAAAAAAAATTGTTTCACAAAATATCACTGTTTATACAAGTATAGAATAAGTCACTAAAAAAAATTAAGAATAGAGATTATTAGGGATTTAAATTCTAAAATACCACCATACATAAAGATAATTCCATTTTCTTCATTATCAGGACATGCTATTTTCATCAAGTTTCAGGTAGTCCATTTTTCACACCTTATTGTTTTGAAAATATTTGCATAAATTAACCTAAAATACATCCCTTTATATATCCAACTATAGCTTCAATCTGTTCGATCGTCCCATGAAATGATACAGAAAAAGCCTAAAATATTTCACTGTCTCCTAGTTAATGAAGTCAATATTTTCTCGTAAAGTTTTCATTTTTCTAGGGTAAATGTCTCAGTTTTTTCAAATGTAGCTCCTTCTTTTCTTTTTCCCTTTTCTCCCTCTCCTTTTGTTCTTGTTCTTGTTCTTCATCTTTCTTCTATTTAACATCAAGTTTTTCAGATCCTTCATCAATCTGGACACAAAGCAGATGTTAAATGTGCTGTCCAGATCTGAACTCACTACTCCATATTGGGTCTGATGGTGAACACTGTGACACGATATTTACTCTCTTGATTTCAATTAATATTTTAAGCAACATATTTCATTAATGTTTAAACATTTTCCATTTATTATCTTTTTTTAACATCTTTATTGGAGTATAATTGCTTTACAATGGTGTGTTAGTTTCTGCTTTATAACAAAGTGAATCAGTAATACATATACATATATCCCCATATCTCTTCCCTCTTGCATCTCCTTCCCTCCCACCCTCCCTATCCCACCCCTCTAGGTGGTCACAAAGCACCGA
>NC_041217.1:12365286-12382006 GCF_002837175.3 Physeter macrocephalus | reverse complement strand
CTCTAGGTCCATCCACCTCACAACAAATAACTCAATTTCATTTCCTTTTACGGCGGAGTAATATTCCATTGTATATATGTGCCACATCTTCTTTATCCATTCATCTGTTGACGGACACTTAGGTTGTTCCATGTCCTGGTTATTGTAAATAGAGATGCAATGAACATTGTGGTACATGACTCTTTTTGAGTTATGGTTTTCTCAGGGTATATGCCCAGTAGTGAGTTTGCTGGGTCGGATGGTAGTTCTATTTTTAGTTTTTTAAGGAACCTCCATGCTGTTCCCCATAGTGGCTGTATCAATTTACATTACCACCAACAGTGCACAAGGGTTCCCTTTTCTCCACACCCTCTCCAGCATTTATTGTTTGTAGATTTTTTGATGATGGCCATTCTGACCGGTGTGAGATGATATCTCATTGTAGTTCTGATTTACATTTCTCTAATGATTAATGATGTTGAGCATTGTTTCATGTGTTTGTTGGCAATCTATATATCTTCTTTGGAGAAATGTCTGTTTGGTCTTCTTCCCATTTTTGGATTCTGCTTTTTGATTTTTTTGAAATTAAGCTGCATGAAGTGCTTGTAAATTTTGGAGATTAATCCTTTGTCAGTTGCTTCATTTGCAAATATTTTCTCCCACTTTGAGGGTTGTCTTTTCATTTTCTGTATGATTTCCTTTGCTGTGCAAAAGCTTTTAAGTTTCATTAGGTCCCATTGGTTTATTATTGTTTTTATTTCCATTTCTCTAGGAGGTGGGTCAAAAAGGATCTTGCTGTGATTTATGTCATAGAGTGGTCTGCCTATGTTTCCTCTAAGAGTTTTATATTGTCTGGCCTTACGTTTAGGTCTTTAATCCATTTTGAGTTTACTTTTGAGTTTGGTGTTAGGGAGTGTTCTAATTTCATTCTTTTACATGTAGCTGTCCAGTTTTCCCAGCACCACTTATTGAAGAGGCTGTCTTTTCTGCATTGTATATTCTTGCCTCCTTTATCAAAGATAAGGTGATCGTATGTGCACAGGTTTATCTCTGGTCTTTCTATCCTGTTCCATTGCTCTATATCTCTGTTCTTGTGCCAGTACCGTACTTGCTTGATTACTGTAGCTTTGTAGTATAGTCTGAAGTCAGGGCGCCTGATTCATCCCTCTCCATTGTTCTTTCTCTAGATTGCTTTCGCTCTTCAGGGTCTTTAGTGTTTCCATACAAATTGTGAAATGTTTTGTCCTAGTTCTGAGAAAAATGCCAGTCGTAGTTTGATAGGGATTGCACTGAACCTGTAGATTGCTTTGGGTAGTATAGTAATTTTCAAAATGTTGATTCTTCCAATCCAAGGACATGGTATATCTCTCCATTTATTTGTATCATCTTTAATTTCATTCATCAGTGTCTTATAATTTTCTGCATACAGGTCTTTTGTCTCGCAAATAGTGACAGCTTTACTTCTTCTTTTCCTATTTGGATTCCTTTTATTTCTTTTTCTTCTCTGATTGCTGTGGCTAGAACTTCCAAAACTATGTTGAATAAGAGTGGTGAGAGTGGGCAACCTTGTCTTGTTCCTGATCTTAGTGGAAATGGTTTCAGTTTTTCACCATTGAGAACGATGCTGGCTGTGGGTTTGTCATATATGGCCTTTATTATGTTGAGGAAAGTTCCCTCTATGCCTACTTTCTGCAGGGTTTTTATCATAAATGGGTGTTGAATTTTGTCAAAAGCTTTCTCTGCATCTATTGAGATGATCATATGGCTTTTATCCTTCAATTTGTTAATATGGTGTATCACATTGAATGATTTGCATATATTGAAGAATCCTTGCATTCCTGGGATAACCCCAACTTGATCATGGTGTATGATCCATTTAATGTATGTTGGATTCTGTTTGCTAGTATTTTGTTGAGGATTTTTGCATCTATGTTCATCAGTTATATTGGCTGGTAGTGTTCTTTTGTTGTGACATCTTTGTCTGGTTTTGGTATCAAGGTGATGGTGGCTTCGTAGAATGAGTTTGGGAGTGTTCCTCCCTCTGCTATATTTTGGAAGAGTTTGAGAAGGATAGGTGTTAGCTGTTCTCTAAATGTTTGATAGAAATCACTTGTGAATCCATCTGATCCTGGGCTTTTTTTTTGTTGGAAGATTGTTATTCACAGTTTCAATTTCAGTGCTTCTGATTGGTCTGTTCATATTTTCTATTTCTTCCTGGTTCAGTCTCAGCAGGTTGTGCATTTCTAAGAATTTGTCCATTTCTTCCAGGTTGTCCATTTTATTGGCATATAGTTGCTTGTACTAATCTCTCATGATCCTTTGTATTTATGCAGTGTCATTTGTTACTTCTCCTTTTTCATTTCTAATTCTATTGATTTGTGTCTTCCTTTTTTTATTGATGAGCCAGGCTAATGGTTTATCAATTTTGTTTATCTTCTCAAAGAACCAGCTTTTACTTTTAGTGATCTTTGCTATCATTTCCTTCATTTCTTTTCCATTTATTTCTGATCTGATCTTTATGATTTCTTCCTTTCTGCTAACTTTGGTATTTTCTTTTTTTGTTCTCCTTCTGTAACTGCTTTAGGTGTAAGTTTAGGTTGTTTATGTCTGATGTTTCTTTTTCTTAAGTAGGAATGTATTGCAATAAACTTCCGTCTTAGAACTGCTTTTGCTACATCCCATAGGTTTTGGGTCATCGTGTTTTCATTGTCCTTTGTTTCTAGGTATTTTTTTGATTTCCTCTTTGATATCTTCAGTGATCTCTTGATTATTAAGTAGTGTATTTTTAACCTCCATGTGTTTGTATTTTTTAAAGATTTTTTCCTGTAATTGATATCTAGTTTGTGACCCAAGATATGGTCTATCCTGGAGAATGTTCCATGAGCCCTTAAGAAGGAAGTGTATTCTGTTGTTTTTGGATGGAATGTCCTATAAATATCAATTAACTCCATCTTGTTTAATGTATCATTTAAAGCTTGTGTTTCCATATTTATTTTCATTTTGCATGATCTGTCAATTGGTGAAAGTGGGGTGTTAAATTCCCCTAGTATGATTGTGTTACTGTCGATTTCCCCTTTTAAGGCTGTTAGTATTTGCCTCATGTACTGAGGTGCTCCTATGTTGGGTACGTAAATATTTACCATTGTTATATCTTCTTCTTGGATTGATCCCCTGATCATTATGTAGTGTCCTTCTTTGTCTCTTGTAATCACTTTCAGTCTGTATGTGTCTCTAGGTCTGAAGTATGTCTCTTGTAGCAGCATATATAGTGGACAGGTCTTGTTTTTGTATCCATTCAGCCAGTCTATATCTTTTGGTTGGAGCATTTAATCCATTTACATTTAAGGTAATTATCGATATGTATGTTCCTATTACCATTTTCTTAATTGTTTTGGGTTTGTTATTATAGGTCTTTTCTTTCTCTTGTGTTTCCTGCCTAGAGAAGTTCCTTTAGCATTTGTTGTAAAGCTGGTTTGGTGGTGCTGAATTCTCTTAGCTTTTGCTTGGCTGTAAAGGTTTTAATTTCTCCATCAAATCTGAACGAGATCCTTGCTGGTTAAAGTAATCTTGGTTGTAGATTTTCCTCTTTCATCACTTTAAATATGTCCTGCCACTCCCTTTTGGCTTTCAGAGTTCCTGCTGAACGATCAGCTGTTAACCTTATGGGGATTCCCTTGCATGTTATTGGTTGTTTTTCCCTTTCTGCTTTTAATATTTTTTCTTTGTATTTAATTTTTGATAGTTTGATTAACATGTGTCTTGGCATGTTTCTCTCTCTCCATACAGAGTCCTGTATGGAACTCTCTTCCTTTCTTGGATTTGATTAACTACTTCCTTTCCTATATTAGGGAAGTTTTCAACTATAATCTCTTCAAATATTTTCTCAGTATCTTTTTCTTCTTCTGGGGCCCCTATAATTCAAATGTTGGTGCATTTAATATTGTCCCATAGGTCTCTACAACTGTCCTCATTTCTTTGCATTCTTTTATCTTTATTCTGCTCTGCAGTAGTTATTTCCACTATTTTGTCTTCCAGGTCACTTATCCGTTCTTCTGCCTCTGTTATTCTGGTATTGATCCCTTCTAGAAAATTTTTAATTCCATTTATTGTGTTATTCACCATTGTTTGTTTGCTCTGTAGTTCTTCCAGTTCCTTGTTAAACGTTTTTTGAATTTTCTCTATTCTATTTCCAAGATTATGGATCATCTTTACTACCATTATTCTGAATTCTTTTTCAGTTAGACTGCCTATTTCCTCTTCATTTGTTAGGTCTGGTGGGTTTTTACCTTGCTCCTTCATCTTCTGTGTGTTTCCTTGTCTTCTCATTTTGCTATTTTACTGTGTTTGGGGTCTCCTTTTCGCAGGCTGCTGGTTCGTGGTTCCTGTCGTTTTTGGTGTCTACCCCCAGTGGGTAAGGTTGGTTCAGTGAGTTATGTAGGCTTCCTGGTGGAGGGGACTAGTGCCTGTGTTCTGATGGATGAGGCTAGATCTTGTCTTTCTGGTGAGCACGTCCACGTCTGGTGGTGTGTTTTGGGGTGTCTGTGACCTTATTATGATTTTAGGCAGAGTCTCTGCTCATGGTGGTGTTCTGTTCCTGTCTTGCTAGTTGTTTGGCCGAGGGTGTCTAGCACTGTAGCTTGCTGGTCATAGAGTAGAGCTGCGTCTTGGCATTGAGATGGAGACCTCTGGGAGATATTCGCCGTTTGATATTACATGGAGCTGGGAGGTCTCTGGTGGACCAATGTCCTGAACTTGGCTCTTCCACCTCAGAGGCACAGCCCTGATGTCTCGTTGGAGCACCAAGAGCCTGTCATCCACTCAGCTTAGAATAAAAGGGAGAAAAAAAGAAAGAAAAAATGAAAAAGGTAAAATGAAATGAAATAAAATCGTTATTAAAATAAAAAATAAGTATTAAAAAGATTTAAAAATTAATAAAAAGAAGGAAAGAAAGAAGAGAGCAACCAAACCAAAAATCAAATCCACTAATGATAACAAGTGCTAAAAACTATATTAATAAAAAGAAAAGAAAAGAAAAAAAAATGGACAGGCAGAACCCTAGGACAAATGGTAAAAGCAAAGCTATACAGACAAAAGGGGTGATTCACTGTTTATTCAGGTATCCCACAGATGCAGGTACATCAAGTTGATTGTGGAGATTTAATCCGCTGCTCCTGAGGCTGCTGGGAGAAATTTCCCTTTCTCTTCTTTGTTCACACAGCTCCCAGGGTTCAGCTTTGGATTTGGCCCCGCCTTTGCATGTAGGTCCCCCGAGGGCGTCTGTTCTTTGCTCAGACAGGATGGGATTGAAGGAGCCGCTGATTCGGGGGCTCTGGCTCACTCAGGCCGGGGGGAGGGAGGGGCACGGATGCGGGGCGAGCCTGCAGCGGCAGAGGCTGGCATAATGTTGCACCAGCCCGAGACACGCCATGCATTCTCCTGGGGAAGTTGTCCGTGGATCACGGTACCCTGGCAGTGGCAGGCTGCACAGGCTCCCAGGAGGAGAGGTGTGGATAGTGACCTGTGCTCGCACACAGGCTTCTTGGTGGCGGCAGCAGCGGCCTTAGCATCTCATGCCTGTCTCTGTGGCCCGCGCTGATAGCCGCAGCTCGCGCCCATCTCTGGAGCTCCTTTAAGCAGCACTCTGAATCCCCTCTCCTCGCGCAACAGGAAACAAAGAGGGAATAAAATGTCTCTTGCTTCTTAGGCAGCTCCAGACTTTTTCCTAGCTTCCCTCCCGGCTAGCTGTGGTGCACTAGCCCCTTCAGGCTGTGTTCACGCCGCCAACCCCAGTCCTCTCCCTGGGATCTGACCTCCAAAGCCTGAGCCTCAGCTCCCAGCCCCCGCCCACCCCGGTGGGTGAGCAGACAAGCCTCTCAGGCTGGTGAGTGCTGGTCGGCACCGATCCTCTGTGTGGGAATCTCTCCGCTTTGCCCTCCGCACCCCTGTTACTGCGCTCTCCTCCGCGGCTCCGAAGCTGCCCCCCACACCACCACCCGCAGTCTCCGCCCGCGAAGGGGCTTCTAGTGTGTGGAAACCTTTCCTCCTTCACAGCTCCCTCCCAGAGGTGCAGGTCCCGTCCCTATTCTTTTGTCTCTGTTTTTTCTTTTTTCCTTTGCCCTACCCAGTTACGTGAGGAATTTCTTGCCTTTTGTGAGGTCTGAGGTCTTTGCCAGCATTCAGTAGGTGTTCTGTAGGAGCTGTTCCACATGTAGATGTATTTCTGATATATTTGTGGGGAGGAAGGTGATCTCCACGTCTTACTCTTCCACCATTTTGAAACTCCTTCCATTTATTATCTTAAGTGGAACTTGGAGTCATCTACTTTCTCTAGGTCCTCATTTAAAAAAATATATGAGCAGTCATTAACCTAAAAAAAAAGAGTTTCAAAAGAAAGAATCATCATCTTGTTCCCATGGTTGCATCCAAATTCCAGGTTCAACCTACTCAACAAGCATTTATGGAGTGTGCAGCTGACAGGGACCATGTCAGATTTTACAAATGGATGTAAGGATAATTTCTTGTTTGTGTTTTGCCACTCGTTTTTATGAGCCTAGACAAGGTTTTTCCTTTTAGTTACTTAAATTTGAGATATCCTTACCTGAGCTCACTCCTCCTGGGGCTTTTTTCTTTTTGTTTACCTCATTGCTCCTTGCTTTCCTTCTATTCTCTAGAAATTATATTCTGTCGCCAACGAGCATCCTGATGTGGATTTTTTTTCTGAAATGTTATTTCTATTCTTATACCTTATGAAATTTGGCTCAAACTCTCTCCAGTGGAGCCTGCTGTTTCTTTTTCTCCTCCATACCTGAGGGTTTAGGAACAGAAATTGCCTTCTCTCTGCTGTTCATTGTTGATTCCAAGTAATTATTCAGCTACTATTGATACTCTTCCTTCCTCCCGTGGAAGCAATCATATTTGCCCAGGTTGCCTCTCCCAAACATAAAACAAATATGTGGGATTTCTAACTTTATTGAGGACCCCAGAATCTAGTTCACTGTGTTCCTTGTAAAATACCTGTTATTAATACTGATGACTTCAATGTAAACATTCAAAATATGTTCATTCTTTTTCCCCACTGTTTCTTGCCTTATCAACACCAATCATCTTATTCTACATCCTGGGTTTACCGTCCTTTAAGATGATTCTATCACATACTGTTATCAACTTGAAATTATTTACTTTCAATACTTTAAACCTAAAATCAGCTTTCTAATTTCCCTTCCTTTATTTTTTTCCAGCTTTCTTAGAAAACATCTTTATTACAAATGTTCTTAAATATTTTCCACATACATGCATTACACACTGGGTATAACTTTTTTTTATTGAAATATATTGACACATAACATTGTGTAAATGTAAGGTTTCAACATGTTAATTTGATATATTTATACATTGTCATATGATTGCTTTGTAAAAATAATTAGCATTTCTATTAGATGCATTATATAATTGTCATTTCTTTGCAGTGCTTGGAATAATTATGTTCTAGTCTCTTAGCAAGTTAGATGATTATAATACAGCATTATTGTCTGTATTCACTAGAGTGTGCATTAGAACTCTAGGGCTTATTTACTACTCATTGCAAGTTTGTACCCTTAAATGACATCTGTCCTATCCCTCCACCCCACTACCACCACCATTTTACTCTCTGTTTTTGTGAGTTTGGCTTTTTTAGATTCCACATATAGTGATATCATAAGGACTTGTCTTTGATTTATCTCACTTAGCAAAATTTTCTCAAGGTCCATCGATGTTGTTGCAAACAGGAGCATGTTCTTCCTCCTTATAACTGAAATATGTATACACACACACCAAACACACAGACACACACACACACTTATATATCACATCTTAGGTTTCTAATTTTTAATTCTGGCTACTAATGCTTATCTTTTCTCATATCCTCTTTTATTTTTATAGCAACTCTATTACACTTTAATAGACCAAATCACATAGCCTCAACCTGCATTTAATCCACTGATTTCTTTGTAGTTCCACTTGATCATGCATTGTAACCTTGGAATCCTTTTATTCACATGGAGTCAAATTTGCAGACAAAAGTAGAATTTAGAATCACCATTTGTTTTCTGTTTGAATCTAGGTTAGTTACAAAGGATTCAGTGTGACATACCTATCCTTCACCTCCAATTCTCTCCCAATTAAATTTATAGCAGTTGTCGCAGAAATTTCACTTTTTACAAGCCCTGTTTTCAGGTGATCTTAACTTTTATTTTACTGGAACAATTTAGGCCTACAAAACTAAGTTAGCTGAAATTGCTTATTCCCAATGTCAGCATTTTTCTATATCTTCACCCTTATTCTTCTCTTTTTATCCAAGATGAAATATTTGGTCTTTCTTTCCAAGGCTAATTCTCATGATGGAATGTCATAATGGAAAGAGCAGTGTAGTTAAAGTCAGAAGCTCTGCTTTCAAGCCGGCCATTTTTATTGTTTTGAATAAGTCATAAGTTATTACTTTCTGGGACATTATATATTTAGTTTAATATAGTCTCATGCAATTCTCATATTTAGTACTTTTACTTTATTGCTTGGTATAGAATTTAGAAAAAAAATGTGTTATACTCTAAATAACTTTTATTTGAAAGCCTTTTAAATAAGAGAATTTTTATAGCTATAGAAGTAATAAATTTAAGAATAGCAGCCTTAAAGCATTTTTGTTTAGTTGCATTTATCTCTATTATGTCATAAGAATCTCATCGATTTTGAGGACTACAAAAATATCATTAAGTTATCTGGCTCAATTCGATATAGTAAACATTCCCATTTAAGCCAATCTTTTGCACAGTGAAATATTAAATTGTAAAATTTATACAATATACATTAATTGGACAATGCATATCCCAAAATGCTGGTAAATCTTTAACCCTGTGTTATTCTATAGAATTATTTTTGTATGCTATAAATATATCCAACCCATACTTATTTGAAAATTATAAAATTGGGTATCCAGCATACACATTTCTCTCTTGTTGACTTTATGATATTACTGTGAAACTGAACCCCATAATAGTAATTTCTTAGTAAATATTTGTATTCTTTATTCACGCTGACTTGACAACTCTGAATGACACCCTTATAATACCTTAATTCTTGTGTAATTTACTTTTCCTCAACAGGCACATATACTCCATACTCGAATAAAGAAACTGATCATAGTAAAGCCCAACACCATAGCAGCAAGTAAAACAGAGTATAATGTTTTCTATGAACATTTAAACATACTAATTTTAATGCTACTTAGGACCTTATCATTTTATAAGTAATTATGATCATTGAACTGTAAGCAGCAGCAAAGCCTTGAAGCAGCTTCCCCTGCTCCTCATGATATGGAATCATTCTTATCATTTTAGAAGCAAAATCCTGATTACTTCTTTCCTCTTCTAATGTTATAGTTTACTTCTGGATATGCCCCTAAGTTTTCTTAGTCTACTAAAAACCACTGTCAATTTTTCTTTTATCATTACACCTTCAACCCATTCTTAATATTTGTTTCTTTTTTTTTTTATCTCCTATTGTCCCTGCCTGTGTCTCTTGGAAACTGACACTCAACCCATGTATTCAAACATTTAAGCTCCAATTCACAGTTTTAGAAAGAAAAAGATTCTGCCTCATTCTCTATTCACTCAGATTCATCTCCATGTGAACTGTTTTCACCCACATCTCCTCTAGAAAGCTTTTCACTTATTATCTCTGGGACTTCAAACTGAAATTTTCCCACAGTTTACATATTTTCCTCTTTCCAGTATATGTGAGCATTACTGTCATTATTGTAAAATATTGATTTTTACGTGTACGCTAAAGTGCTGTTAACGTTTTCCCTCTTGCAAAATCAATATTTCACAATTTACTACCCAAAGAAGCTGAAATCCCTTAGCATAGCTAAGCAGAGTTTACAAGACCCATCACAATTTGATGTAATCTTAGCAAAATGGTTTCTCACTCACTTTGTAATGAACACTTCCTTAAAATTCTACTGCATTTTTTCTCTTTTACACTTTGCAGAGGATTTTTTTCTTCCAAGTTCATTTTTATACTTGCATCTAAAAATCATGACTTTTATTAAAGCTTTCCAGATCAGTACAAGTTATTGAGAAATGCATCACTTATTATCTGTGACAATCATTTAGCAGTAAGTCTTTTTTCTGCTTCCTGAATTTTTTATATATTTTGCCTCATGTGATAATAAAATTATTGACAATTAAAATCATCATTTGTTCAACAACTAAAATCCCAAGAAAGACAACTTTTTAAGAGTGAGTTTATGTCTCATATTTGTTTTTAATCCCTCAAAGAGACGGTATCTCTATTATCTTCTTCTCTTTCTCTGCCATCTCCCGTTTTAGTTGAGCATCTCATTACTCCATTTTCTCCCCTTTCTTAGCATATTTCCCGTCTTTAATTTAATTTTTCACAGTTGCAGTACTACTTCCCAGGTACTGCAGGCACCTTATAGTAGAGTATTCCCAATTCCTCCCTCAAAACTCTGTGATACTGTTGTCATTAATATCATTTATCCATATATCATTATCACCCAATACTTTGTTTCTTATTATTATTTTGAGCAAATAGTTATCAATTAAGTCATTATTATTAAGAATAAGAAAAATTAAATATTTTGTTTACTTTTTTATCTGAAAAAGTTTTATTTCTTCTTGACTTTTGAATGATAATTTTGCTTAATATAGAATTCTACATTGGTGGGAATTCTGTGGCAGTCCAGTGGTTAGGATTCTGCACCTTCACTGCTGAGAGCCTGGGTTTGATCCCTGATTGGGGAACAAAGATCCCACAGCCGCATGGCAGCACAGCCAAAAAAAAAAAAAAAAATTCTACATTGGTGATACTTTTCTTTCAAGGCTTCAGCAATTTCATTTCACACTATTTGTATTTGCATGTTTTCTCAGGAGGCATTCAGTGTAATTCTTTTCCTTCTTCTGTATAGGTAAGGTCCTTTTCCTCTAGTTTTTTTCAACATTTTCTTTATGTCTTTGGGTTTCTGCAGTTTACCCTGTGACCTCAATTCTCTGATGAATCTAAAATAAGTCATTGATTTTCAATTTGTTCAGAAGGTTTCTTGTGAAGATGGGAGTGGTTACTTTCAAGCACTTTATATATCAGAGTTAAAACCTCTCTTTGTTATATCACTGTTCTTTAAAAAATTATTTTTTTTAAACTTAGCAAATATTATTATGACATAATAATGCTATAGGAAATAATATTTGATTTACCACGACCTCATTAAGACTTTCATGTAAACATAGTCATTTAGCATGCCTTAAACATTTACATAATATTTTTCAATATTCAGGTCTCTCCTGTATTGAGAAGGAAGATATAAATAATTAAAATATGCATTTCACTTTATGCAAATCTGATGTCACATAGACTTCATACATTTATATGTACTGTGCATTAATTAAGCCAGGAAAGGAGTTAATTTGAAAATTGTATTGATTCTCAAGAGAGTGCTTAAATATTTATAGGTTATTGATGTGTCTCATTTCTAGTATATGTTTAAATATTACTAAAATGCTCCACTGAAGGTCCTTTGAATATTTGCAATAAATGTGAATTCTATGATAGTCTTCTTTTTCAGTAGCCCTATGGAGCTAAATTTTTATTTCTACAGATTACAAACATGGAAAGGAACAATATAAAGAGAAATTAACTCATCATATGCATGATATAAAATATTTAGATTCTCATCTTAAATATCCTATTAATTATTTATAGAACTTTTTTGGGCCTATTGTTTCTAAGATGAAAAATTTCTGAGAGCATTCAGTAAATGTGTAAAATATGTAACATTTTGAAAACATAGACAAGCAGCTGTAGTAATTCTACATTCAGTGAGAAAAACATAAGCACTTAGAACTTAGAACAAGATAGTCTAGAATGCATTCTATATATAGGATATATTTTTCAAGCATCTATAGCAAATTGTATATGATAGAAGATCTATGTCACAATATCTAATGTAGCTTTAATATATGTAGAGGAAATATTTATGACAATTGCATTATAAGTTGGGAAAGGTCAAGGGACATAGAGAGGGAAGATTTTTACATTTACCTCAAACTGGTAAAATGTCAACATCAGTATGCTTTGCTAAGTTATGTATTTATAAAGTAAAACCTAAAGCAAAGAGTAAAGAATAGTATTACAAATAATACATTCATAAACAGTATAGATAAATCAATAGAAACTCCGCACATACCTGGGTAGAGCAAAAGAAAAAAGAAAAAACAGAGACAAAAGAATAAGGAGGGGACCTGCACCTCGGGGAGGGAGCTGTGAAGGAGGAAAAGTTTCCACACACTAGGAAGCCCCTTCACTGGTGGAGATGGAGATGGTCGGGGGGGGAGCTTCAGAGCCACGGAGGAGAGTGCAGCAACAGGGGTGCAGGTTGGGGGGAGCTTCAGAGCTGCGGAGGAGAGCGCAGCAACGGGTGCAGAGGGAAAAGCGGAGAGATTCCTGCACAGAGGATCACTGCCGGTGAGCACTCACCAACCCGAGAGGCTTGTCTGCTCACCCGCCGGGGCGGGCGGGGGCTGGGAGCTGAGGCTTGGGCTTCGGAGCTCAGGTCTCAGGGAGAAGACTGCTGTTGGCTGCGTGAACACAGCCTGAAGGGGGCTAGTGCACCACTGCTAGCTGGAGGAAGTCCAGGAAAAAGTCTGGACCTGCCGAAGAGGCAGGAGACCATTGTTTCCTGGTGCATGAGGAGAGGGGATTCAGAACACCAGCTAAACGAGCTCCAGAGATGGGCATGAGCCATGGCTATCAGCACGGACACCAGAGACAGGCATGAACCACTAAGGCTGATGCTGCAGCCACCAAGAAACCTGGGTGCAAGCACAGGTCACTATCCACACCTGCCCTCCTAGGAGCCAGTGCAGCCTGCCACAGCCAGGGTCCCATGATCCAGGGTCAACTTCCCTCGAAGAACACATGGTGCGCCTTAGTCTGTTGCAACATCATGCCGGCCTTTGCCACCGTACGCTCGCCGCACATTCTGTACCCCTCCCTCCTCCCGGCCTGAGTGAGCCAGAGCCCCCTAATTAGCTTCTCCTTTAACCCTGTCCTGTCTGAGTGGGAACAGATGCCCTCAGGTGACCTACATGCAGAGGCAAGGCCAAATCCAAAGCTGAAACCCAGGAGCTGTGTGAACAAAGAAGAGAAAGGGAAATATCTCCCAGCAGCCTCAGGAACAGCGGATTAAATCTCCACAAACAACTTGATGTACCCTGCATCTCTGGAATACCTGAATAGACAACGAATCATCCAAAAATTGAGGTGGTGGACTTGTGGGAGCAACTGCAGACTTGGGGTTTGCCTTCTTCATATAATTTGTTTCTGGTTTTATGTTTATCTTAGTTTCGTGTTTAGAGCTTATTATCATTGGTGGATTTGTTTATTGATTTTGTTGCTCTCTTCCTTTTTAAAATTTTTTACATGTATATATTTTTTTCTTTTTCTCTTTTGGTGACTGTGTATGTGTATTCTTCGTTGTGTGATTTTGTCTATATAGCTTTGCTTTTGTCATTTGTCCTAGGGTTCTGACTGTCCATTTTTTTCCTGTTCTTTGTTTGTTTATAGTATAGTTTTTAGTGCTTATTATCACTGGTGGATTTGTTTTTTGGTTTGGTTGCTCTCCTCATTCTTTCCCTCTTTCTTTTTTGTTTTTAATTAATTTTTATTTTTAATAATTTTTTTATATTTTAATAACTATTTTATTTTAGTTCTTTCTTTCTTTCTTTTTCTCCCTTTTCTTCTGAGCTGACTGGTTGACAGGGTCTTGGTGCTCTGGCCAGCTGTCAGGCCTGAGCCTCTGAGGTGGGAGAGCCAAGCTCAATACATTGGTCCACCAGACACTCCCAGACCCACATAATATCAAACTGTGAAAGCACTCCGAGAGATCTCCATCTCAATGCTAAGACCCAGCTCCACTCAATGACCAGCAAGCTACAGTGCTGGACACCCTGTGCCAAACACCTAGCAAGCAAGACAGGAACACAAACCCACCCATTAGCAGAGACTCTGCCTAAAATCATAATAAATTCATAGACATCCCAAAAGAAATGGACGTGGTCCTGCCCACCAGAAAGACAAGACTGAGCCTCATCCACCAGAACACAGGCACCAGTCCCCTCCACAAGGAATCCTACACAACCCACTGAACCAACCTTAACCACTGGGAGCAGACACCAAAAACAACAGGAAGTGCGAACCTGCAGCCTGCAAAAAGGAGACCCCAAACACAGTAAGTTAAGCAAAATGAGAAGACAGAGAAACACACAGCAGATGAAGGAGCAAGGTAAAAACGCAGCAGCCCAAATGAAAAGGAAATAAGCAGTCTATCTGAAAAAAATTCAGAGTAATGATAGCAAAGATGTTCCAAAATCTTGGAAATAGAATGAAAAAAATACAAAAAACGTTTAACAAGAACCTAGAAGAACTAAACAGTAAACGAACATGATGAACAACACAATAAATGAAATTTAAAATTCTCTAGAAGGAATCAATGCAGAATAACTGAGGCAGAAGAATGGATAAGTGCCCTGAAAGATAAAATAGTGGAAATAACTATTGCAGAGCAGAATAAAGATAAAAGAATGAAAAGAATTGAGGACAGTCTCAGAGACTTCTGGGACAACATTAAGCATACTGAAATTCGAATTATAGGGGTCCCAGAAGGAGAAGAGACAAAGAAAGGGACTGAGAAAATATCTGAAGAGATTAGAGTTGAAACTTCCCTAATATGGGAAAGGAAAGAGTCAATCAAGTCCAGGAAGCACAGAGAGTCCCATACAGGATAAATCCAAGGAGAAATATGCCAAGACATATATTAATCAAACTATGAAAATTTAAATACAAAGAAAAAATATTAGAAGCAGCAAGGGAAAAGATTACTCTACCCAGCAAGGATCTCATTCAGATTTGACGGAGAATTAAAACCTTTACAGACAAGCAAAAGCTAAGACAATACAGCACTACCAAACCAGCTCTACAACAAATGCTAAAGGAACTTCTCTAAGTGGGAAACACAAAGGAAGAAAAGGACCTACAAAAACAAACCCAAAACAATTAAGAAAATGGTAATAGTAACATACATATAGATAATTACCTTAAATGTGAAATTATTAAATGCTCCAACCAAGAGACACAGGCTCGCTGAATGAATACAAAAACAAGACTCATATATATGCTGTCTATGAGAGACCCACTTCAGTGAGGGGATGGAAAAAGATATTCCATGCAAATGGAAATCAAAAGAAAGCTGGAGTAGCAATACACGTATCAGGTGAAATACACTTTAAAATAAAGACTGTTAGAAGCAATAAGGAGGGACACTACATAATGATCAAGGGATAGATCCAAGAAGAAGATATAACAATGGTAAATATTTATGCACCCAACATAGGAGCACCTCAACCTGTAAGTCAAATAATAACAGCCATAAAAGGGGAAATCGACAGTAACACAATCATACTAGGGGAATTTAACACTCCACTTTCACCAATGGACAGATCATTCAAAATGAAAATAAATAAGCAAACATAAGCTTTAAATGATACATTAAACAAGATGGACTTAATTGATATTTACAGGAAATTCCATCCAAAAACAATAGAATACACTTTCTTTTCAAGGGCTCATGGAACATTCTCCAGGTTAGATCATATCTTGGGTCACAAATCAAGCCTTGGTAAAATTAAGAAACTTGAAATCGTATCAAGTATCTTTTCTTACCACAATGCTATGAGACTAGATATCAGTTACAGGAAAAAATCTGTAAAAAAAAGCAACACATGGAGGCTAAACAATACACAAATAAATAACCAAGAGATCACTGATCAGTTACAGGAAAAAATCTGTAAAAAAAAAGCAACACATGGAGGCTAAACAATACACAACTAAATAACCAAGAGATCACTGAAGAAATCAAAGAGGAAATTTAAAAATACCTAGAAACAAATGACAATGAAATCATAATGACCCAAAACCTATGGGATGCAGTAAAAGCAGTTCTAAGAGGGAAATTTAGAGCAATACAGTCCTACTTCAAGAAACAAGAAACATCTCAAATAAACAACCTAACCTTACACCTAAAGCAATTAGAGAAAGAACAAAAAATCCCCAAAATTAGCAGTAGGAAAGAAATCATAAAGATTAGATCAGAAATAAATGAAAAAGAAATGAAGGAAACATAGCAAAGATCAATAAAACTAAAAGATGGTTCTTTGAGAAGATAAACAAAATTGATAAACCATTAGCCAGACTCATTAAGAAAAAAAGGGAGAAGACTCAAATCAATAGAATTAGAAATGAAAAAGGAGAAGTAAGAACTGACAGCAGAAATACAAAGGATCATGAGAGGATACTACAAGCAACTATATGCCAATAAAATGGATAACCTGGAAGAAATGGACAAATTGTTAGAAAAGCACGACCTTCTGAGTCTGCCCCAGGAAAAAATCGAAAATATAAAGAAACCAATCAGAAGCACTGAAATTGAAACCGTGATTAAAAATATTCCAACAAATAAAGGCCCAGGACCAGATGGCTTCACAGGAGAATTCTATCAAACATTTAGAGAAGAGCTAACACCTATGCTTCTCAAACTTTTCCAAAAAATTGCGGAGGAAGGAACACTCCCAAACTCACTCTATGAGGCCACCATCACCCTGATACCAAAACCAGACAAAGATGTCACAAAGAA
>NC_041217.1:12351630-12357885 GCF_002837175.3 Physeter macrocephalus | reverse complement strand
GATCATATCAGAAATAAATGAAAAAGAAATGAAGGAAACATAGCAAAGATCAATAAAACTAAAAGATGGTTCTTTGAGAAGATAAACAAAATTGATAAACCATTAGCCAGACTCATTAAGAAAAAAAGGGAGAAGACTCAAATCAATAGAATTAGAAATGAAAAAGGAGAAGTAAGAACTGACAGCAGAAATACAAAGGATCATGAGAGGATACTACAAGCAACTATATGCCAATAAAATGGATAACCTGGAAGAAATGGACAAATTGTTAGAAAAGCACGACCTTCTGAGTCTGCCCCAGGAAAAAATCGAAAATATAAAGAAACCAATCAGAAGCACTGAAATTGAAACCGTGATTAAAAATATTCCAACAAATAAAGGCTGGGACCAGACAGCTTCACAGGTTAATTCTATCAAACATTTAGAGAAGAGCTAACACCTATGCTTCTCAAACTTTTCCAAAATATAGCAGAGGGAGGAGGACTCCCAAACTCATTCTATAAGGCCACCATCAACCTGATACCAAAACCAGACAAAGATGCCACAAAAAAAGAAAACTATAGGCCAATATCACTGATGAACATAGGTAGAAAAATCCTCAACAAAGTACTAGCAAACAATCCAACAGCACATTAAAAGGATCATACACCATGATCAAGTTGGGTTTATCCCAGGAATGCAAGGATTCTTCAATATACTCAAATCAATCAATGTGATACACCATAATAACAAATTGAATGATAAAAACCATATGATAATCTCAATAAATGCAGAAAAAGCTTGCAACAAAATTCAACACGCATTTATGATAAAAACCCTCCAGAAAGTAGACATAGAAGGAACTTACCTTGTCATAATAAAGGCCATATATGACAAACCCACAGCCAACATCATTCTCAAAGGTGAAAACATGAAAACATTTCCACTAAGACCAGGAGGAAGACAAATTTGCCCACTCTCACCACTATTATTCAACATAGTTTTGGAAGTTTTAGCTATAGCAGTCAGAGAAGAAAAAGAAACAAATGCAATCCAAAATGGAAAAGAAGTAAAGCTGTCACTGTTTGCAGATTACATGATACTATACATAGAGAATCCTAACAATGATACCAGAATACTTGAGCTAATCAATGAATTTGGTAAAGTAACAGGATACAAAATTAATGCACAGAAATCTCTTGCATTCCTCTACATTAATGATGAAAAATCTGAATGAGAAATTAATGAAACACTCCCATTTACCATTGCAACAAAAGGAAGAAAATACCTAGGAAAAACCTACCTAAGGAGAAAAAAGACCTGTATGCAGAAAACTGTAAGACACTAATGAAAGAAATTAAAGATGATACCAACAGATGGTGAGATATACCATGTTCTTGGGTTGGAAGAATCAACACTGTGAAAATGACTATACTACCCAAAGCAATCTACAGATTCAATGCAATCCCTATCAAACTACCAATGGCATTTTTCACAGAACTAGAACAAAAAATTTCACAATTTGTATGGAAACACAAAAGACTGCAAAGAGCCAAAGCAATCTTGAGAAAGAAAAACGGAGCTGGAGGAATCATGCTTCCTGACTTCAGACTATACTACAAGGCTACAGTAATCAAGACAGTATGGTACTGGCAAAAAAACAGATATAGATCAATGGAACAGGATAGAAAGACCAGAGGTAAAGCCACACACATATGGTCATCTTATCTTTGATAAAGAAGGCAAGAATATACAGTAGAGAAAAGACAGCCTCTTCAATAAGTGGTGCTGGGAAAACTGGACAGCTGCACATAGAAGATTGAAATTAGAACACTCCCTAACACCATATACAAAAATATACTCAAAATGGATTAAAGACCTAAATGTAAGGCCAGACACTATAAAACTCTCAGAGGAAAACATAGGCAGAACAGTCCATGACATTAATCACAGCAAGATCCTTTTTCACCCACCTCCTAAAGAAATGTAAGAAAAACGGAGCTGGAGGAATCATGCTTCCTGACTTCAGACTATACTACAAGGCTACAGTAATCAAGACAGTATGGTACTGGCAAAAAAACAGATATAGATCAATGGAACAGGATAGAAAGACCAGAGGTAAAGCCACACACATATGGTCATCTTATCTTTGATAAAGAAGGCAAGAATATACAGTAGAGAAAAGACAGCCTCTTCAATAAGTGGTGCTGGGAAAACTGGACAGCTGCACATAGAAGATTGAAATTAGAACACTCCCTAACACCATATACAAAAATATACTCAAAATGGATTAAAGACCTAAATGTAAGGCCAGACACTATAAAACTCTCAGAGGAAAACATAGGCAGAACAGTCCATGACATTAATCACAGCAAGATCCTTTTTCACCCACCTCCTAAAGAAATGTAAATAAAAACAAAAATAAACAGATGGGAGCTAATGAAACTTAAAAGCTATTGCACAGCCAAGGAAACTATAAACAAGATGAAAAGACAACCCTCAGAATGGGAGAAGATATTTGCAAATGAAACAACTGACAAAAGATTAATCTCCAGAATATACAAGCAGCTCATGCAGCTCAATATCAAATAAACAAACAACCCAATCCAAAAATGGGAAGAAGACCTAAATAGACATTTCTCCAGAGAAGATATACAGATTGCCAACAAACACATGAAAGGATGCGCAACATCAGTTATCATTAGAGAAATGCAAATCAAAACTACAATGAGGTATCACCTCACACCAGTCAGAATGGCCATCATCAAAAAATTTACAGGGCTTCCCTGGTGGTGCAGTGGTTGAGGGCCTGCCTGCCGATGCAGGGGACACAGGTTCGTGCCCTGGTCTGGGAAGATCCCACATGCCATGGAGCCTGCGCGTCCGGAGCCTGTGCTCCGCAACGGGAGAGGCCACAACAGTGAGAGGCCCGCGTAACACACACACACACACACACACAAAATTTACAAACAATAAATGCTGCAGAGGGTGTGGAGAAAAAGGAACCCTCTTTCACTGTTGGTGGGAATATAAATTGATACAGCCTCTATGGAGAACAGTATGGAGGTTCCTCAAAAAACTAAAAATAGAACTACCATACGGCCCAGAAATCCCACTACTGGGCATATATGCTGAGACAACCGTAATTCAAAAATGGTCATATGCCACAATGTTCATTGCAGCACTATTTACAGTAGGCAGGACATGGAAGCAACTTAAGTGTTCATCGACAGAGGAATGGATAAAGAAGATGTGGCACATATATACAATGGAATATTACTCAGCCATAAAAAGAAACAAAATTGAGTTATTTATAGTTAGGTGGATGGACCTATAGTGGGAAGCAGCCACATAGCACAGGGAGATCATCTCGGTGCTTTGTGTTCACCTAGAGGGATGGGATAGGGAGGATGGGAGGGAGACGCAGGAGGGAGGAGATATGGGGATGTATGTATATGTATAGCTGATTCACTTTGTTCCACAGCAGAAACTAACACACCATTATAAGGCAATTATACTCCAATAAACCTGTTTAAAAATATTACATTAAATGCAAATGGACTAAATAAACCAATTTAAAAAGTAATATATGCATACAATGGGATAGTACTCATTAATAAAAAGGAGCAAACTATTTTTTTATTTTAATTTTTTTGGGGGGTACGCAGGCCTCTCACTGTTGTGGCCTCTCCCGTTGCGGAGCACAGGCTCCGGACACACAGGCTCAGCGGCCATGGCTCACGGGCCCAGCAGCTCCGCGGCATGTGGGATCTTCCCGGACCGGGGCACGAACCTGTGTCCCCTGCATCGGCAGGTGGATTCTCAACCACTGCGCCACCAGGGAAGCCCAGGAGCAAACTATTGATGTGCAGAAAACTTAGATGGATCTCAAGGACATCATGCTGAGTGAGAAAAAACAATTTCAAAATGTCACATATCATATGATTCAATTGATGTAACATTTTTAAAATTATCGAGATGGAAAAATGATTAGTGTTTGCCAGGATTTAAGCATGGTAAGGGTGTGTGTATGTGTGTGGATGAAACTATAAAGGAATAGCATGGGGGGGTGGTCTTTGCAGTGATGGAATATTGTGTATCTTGAATGTGTTGGTGATTACACAACTCTGTATAAATAAATATGTACTAAGTCTCATTCTCATTTTTATTAGTTTATTATATTAGATATGATGTAACCACTTGGGGAAACCAGGTGAAGTGCACATAAGACCCTTCTATGCTAATTTCATAATTTTTTATGAATATATAATTATTTTAAAATACAAAGTTTTTTTTTAAGAGATGCTCATGCTCTCACCAAGTGACAATGACACTCTTACTTCAACATGATCTGTGTTCTCATTTGTGCTCCTTTTTAGCAAGACTTTTGAGAAGCTTGGCATTAACCTATAGAATATCTGAGACCCCAGAAATACCATAACTATTCCAAGAAGAGGGTCCAGGTTTGCATTTGCTGAAAGAAACCTGATTCTACCCAGTTATTCAAAAAACTCCCTAGCTAAGAATAAGAACAAGTAATTGGAGAATTTGAATATTGGGCTTTAATTTCCTTGACCTCCAATTACAAGGGCAATAGAATTTGATTTAAGACATTAAATCTTTTAGATGTTTATGCCTTTGAAATTGAACTTTCAAAGAGATTTAGTCTCTCAAATGAATTTCTCCCTCAGAATTCAATAATGGTAGGGAATTCATATTCAATCTGGTACTGTCTAAGCTTGCTGGATCACTCAGTGTTTGATCAGAGAAGAAGAACCTTATGAGCACTATGGAATAATTGATTTGTTTTAGTAATTAGAACTTACACAATTAAGGGAGGAAGAAGGGGAAGTGTGGTCTGGAATGGTGAGTTGGATTATCAGAGAAAAGTCACTAAGCAGCCCTTATGAAACGCTAAAGCATGTGGACAAGAAGGGCTTACAGAAAAATCTGGGAAGCTAGGCATAGCCACCTGCCAGACAGGGATCACGAAGGGAAGCAGGTGATTAGGTCTATGGAAGGCTGCTGTCTGTGTCTGTAGGTGGGCCTGGGGTTGTTGGTCACCAGGACAAAGGGTTAAATATAAGACAGGGAAATGAGGACTGCCATGAACCTGATGGCGCTTCTGCGTCTTTCACTGACCTTGGGGTAGATTGAGGGCAGGCACCAACCCACTGGCTACATCTGCATCTGTCTCTCTCTGCTTCTAATCACTAGGACCTCAAGAGAAGATGGATGATGCTTTACTTCCACTCTCCAAATCTCATATAGATTTCTCTTTTGGCCAATTCTGATTTGGAATCACAGAGGGGAAGGAGTTTGGGGAAACCAAATTCTACATTAGCTGAGTTGACACAGTCCAAAACCACCACAGTTTCTGTTTAAAATCAGATTGTTTTCATGCTGACTTTTAATGTCTTAGCTGAACCACTGATATAATATGTTTGAAAAAAAAAAGGTGGATATAATTTGAGAGAAGAAATAAAATTGGAAGTAAAAGTTTCAAACTTGTATAAAGAGTTCTTGGAATTTAATATTTAATAAACATACTGTTTTGATGTATTTTTCTGTCTTTTAGAGACACAATCCATCTTGTCCATCAATACTCCTTGAGGAGTGTACTACATAGCAGCAGTTTGTATGGATGTAAAGACCTCCTAAGAGTCTGAAGAAGACTCATCAACTACCCCAGTATACAACAACGATATTTCTGTTTTACTATAGGCTTAATGTTTTATGGAGATAGGTTAATAGAGAATGAGTTTTGGAATACAGGGAGAGAAGGAAATTATTCTTGACACCCGATGTTACTAGATAAATGTAGGTGTATCTGCTAGTATGATATTCCTGGCCTCCACCAATTTCTTAGCACACTGGTTTCTAGGGAAGGAGAAATACTTACATATTTGAGGTATTTGGATAATGATTTGGACATGTGCACAACCACGCCATCGTAATTTTCTTAGGAAACAGTTGTCCACGGGAAACATGATTTTATTCTGCAGAAACCTGTTGTTTTACAGGCCACCTGTCCCTGGACCAATCTAACTCTGATGTTCAGGAACAGAAGAAAAACATGCCTTATGATAATATTTTGTTAACCTTCTGCCTGGATCCTTATTTCTATCCATTGTTTCAGAACTTGGTTGGGAAACATTGATGTGATTTACTAGCCTTCTTTTTTTGTTTTTTGTTTTTGTTTGTTTTTTTTGCGGTACGCGGGCCTCTCACTGTTGTGGCCTCTCCCGTTGCGGAGCACAGGCTCCGGACGCGCAG
>NC_041217.1:12304210-12349335 GCF_002837175.3 Physeter macrocephalus | reverse complement strand
GTTGGTGGGAATGTAAATTGATACAGCCACTATGGAGAACAGTATGGAGGTTCCTTAAAAAACTAAAAATAGAACTGCCATATGACCCAGCAATCCCACTCCTGGGCATATACCCTGAGAAAACCATAATTCAGAAAGAGTCATGTACCACAATGTTCATTGCAGCTCTATTTACAATAGCCAGGACATGGAAGTAACCTAAGTGTCCATCAGCAGATGAATGGATAAAGAAGATGTGGCACGTATATACAATGGAACAGTACTCAGCCATAAAAAGAAACGAAACTGAGTTATTTGTAGTGAGGTGGATGGACTTAGAGTCTGTCATACAGAGTGAAGTAAGTCAGAAAGAGAAAAACTAATACCGTATGCTAATACATATATATGTATCTCTAAAAAAAAAAAAAGGATTCTGAAGAACCTAGGGGCAGGACAGGCATAAAGACACAGATGTAGAGAATGAGCTTGACACAGGGAGGGGCAAGGGTAAGCTGGGATGAAGTGAGAGAGTGGCATGGACATATATACACTACCAAATGTAAAATAACTAGCTAGTGGGAAGCAGCCACATAGCACAGGGAGATCATCTCGGTGCTTTGTGTTCACCTAGAGGGATGGGATAGGGAGGATGGGAGGGAGACGCAGGAGGGAGGAGATATGGGGATGTATGTATATGTATAGCTGATTCACTTTGTTCCACAGCAGAAACTAACACACCATTATAAGGCAATTATACTCCAATAAACCTGTTTAAAAATATTACATTAAATGCAAATGGACTAAATAAACCAATTTAAAAAGTAATATATGCATACAATGGGATAGTACTCATTAATAAAAAGGAGCAAACTATTTTTTTATTTTAATTTTTTTGGGGGGTACGCAGGCCTCTCACTGTTGTGGCCTCTCCCGTTGCGGAGCACAGGCTCCGGACACACAGGCTCAGCGGCCATGGCTCACGGGCCCAGCAGCTCCGCGGCATGTGGGATCTTCCCGGACCGGGGCACGAACCTGTGTCCCCTGCATCGGCAGGTGGATTCTCAACCACTGCGCCACCAGGGAAGCCCAGGAGCAAACTATTGATGTGCAGAAAACTTAGATGGATCTCAAGGACATCATGCTGAGTGAGAAAAAACAATTTCAAAATGTCACATATCATATGATTCAATTGATGTAACATTTTTAAAATTATCGAGATGGAAAAATGATTAGTGTTTGCCAGGATTTAAGCATGGTAAGGGTGTGTGTATGTGTGTGGATGAAACTATAAAGGAATAGCATGGGGGGGTGGTCTTTGCAGTGATGGAATATTGTGTATCTTGAATGTGTTGGTGATTACACAACTCTGTATAAATAAATATGTACTAAGTCTCATTCCCATTTTTATTAGTTTATTATATTAGATATGATGTAACCACTTGGGGAAACCAGGTGAAGTGCACATAAGACCCTTCTATGCTAATTTCATAATTTTTTATGAATATATAATTATTTTAAAATACAAAGTTTTTTTTTAAGAGATGCTCATGCTCTCACCAAGTGACAATGACACTCTTACTTCAACATGATCTGTGTTCTCATTTGTGCTCCTTTTTAGCAAGACTTTTGAGAAGCTTGGCATTAACCTATAGAATATCTGAGACCCCAGAAATACCATAACTATTCCAAGAAGAGGGTCCAGGTTTGCATTTGCTGAAAGAAACCTGATTCTACCCAGTTATTCAAAAAACTCCCTAGCTAAGAATAAGAACAAGTAATTGGAGAATTTGAATATTGGGCTTTAATTTCCTTGACCTCCAATTACAAGGGCAATAGAATTTGATTTAAGACATTAAATCTTTTAGATGTTTATGCCTTTGAAATTGAACTTTCAAAGAGATTTAGTCTCTCAAATGAATTTCTCCCTCAGAATTCAATAATGGTAGGGAATTCATATTCAATCTGGTACTGTCTAAGCTTGCTGGATCACTCAGTGTTTGATCAGAGAAGAAGAACCTTATGAGCACTATGGAATAATTGATTTGTTTTAGTAATTAGAACTTACACAATTAAGGGAGGAAGAAGGGGAAGTGTGGTCTGGAATGGTGAGTTGGATTATCAGAGAAAAGTCACTAAGCAGCCCTTATGAAACGCTAAAGCATGTGGACAAGAAGGGCTTACAGAAAAATCTGGGAAGCTAGGCATAGCCACCTGCCAGACAGGGATCACGAAGGGAAGCAGGTGATTAGGTCTATGGAAGGCTGCTGTCTGTGTCTGTAGGTGGGCCTGGGGTTGTTGGTCACCAGGACAAAGGGTTAAATATAAGACAGGGAAATGAGGACTGCCATGAACCTGATGGCGCTTCTGCGTCTTTCACTGACCTTGGGGTAGATTGAGGGCAGGCACCAACCCACTGGCTACATCTGCATCTGTCTCTCTCTGCTTCTAATCACTAGGACCTCAAGAGAAGATGGATGATGCTTTACTTCCACTCTCCAAATCTCATATAGATTTCTCTTTTGGCCAATTCTGATTTGGAATCACAGAGGGGAAGGAGTTTGGGGAAACCAAATTCTACATTAGCTGAGTTGACACAGTCCAAAACCACCACAGTTTCTGTTTAAAATCAGATTGTTTTCATGCTGACTTTTAATGTCTTAGCTGAACCACTGATATAATATGTTTGAAAAAAAAAAGGTGGATATAATTTGAGAGAAGAAATAAAATTGGAAGTAAAAGTTTCAAACTTGTATAAAGAGTTCTTGGAATTTAATATTTAATAAACATACTGTTTTGATGTATTTTTCTGTCTTTTAGAGACACAATCCATCTTGTCCATCAATACTCCTTGAGGAGTGTACTACATAGCAGCAGTTTGTATGGATGTAAAGACCTCCTAAGAGTCTGAAGAAGACTCATCAACTACCCCAGTATACAACAACGATATTTCTGTTTTACTATAGGCTTAATGTTTTATGGAGATAGGTTAATAGAGAATGAGTTTTGGAATACAGGGAGAGAAGGAAATTATTCTTGACACCCGATGTTACTAGATAAATGTAGGTGTATCTGCTAGTATGATATTCCTGGCCTCCACCAATTTCTTAGCACACTGGTTTCTAGGGAAGGAGAAATACTTACATATTTGAGGTATTTGGATAATGATTTGGACATGTGCACAACCACGCCATCGTAATTTTCTTAGGAAACAGTTGTCCACGGGAAACATGATTTTATTCTGCAGAAACCTGTTGTTTTACAGGCCACCTGTCCCTGGACCAATCTAACTCTGATGTTCAGGAACAGAAGAAAAACATGCCTTATGATAATATTTTGTTAACCTTCTGCCTGGATCCTTATTTCTATCCATTGTTTCAGAACTTGGGTGGGAAACATTGATGTGATTTACTAGCCTTCTTTTTTTGTTTTTTGTTTTTTTTTTTGTTTGTTTTTTTTGCGGTACGCGGGCCTCTCACTGTTGTGGCCTCTCCCGTTGCGGAGCACAGGCTCCGGACGCGCAGGCTCAGCGGCCATGGCTCACGGGCCCAGCCGCTCCGCGGCATGTGGGATCTTCCCGGACCGGGGCATGAACCCGTGTCTCCTGCATCGGCAGGCGGACTCTCAACCACTGCGCCACCAGGGAAGCCCTAGCCTTCTTAATCACTGTTAAATTGTTAAAATTTCTGTTACTTAAAGGCAAAATCCATCCTAAATAAAAGAGCATTTTTCCTTTGGGGAAAGTGCCATCTCAGTGTCTCATGCTCAGGGGAGAACATGTGACTTATTCAAATATTGGAGCAGTATTCAATGTTCTTATATATATTAGTAAGGCTATTTGCTAGGCTGCTGTAACAAGCCTCCACAATATGCTGCTTTTAACAAGACAAATTATTTCACCCTGAGCATAAGAAATAAGACAGATGATCCAGGGCTGATATTCAAAATCTGTGATTTCCAGATTTCTTCCTTTGCATGCTTAGGCTTTATGTTATATCACAGGTGTCTTACTTTTGCATTCCAGCCCACGTTTGGAGTGAACAGATGGGAGGGGGAAGAGAAAAGCTCATTCTTTTCAATAAAAAGACAAAACCCAACGTTAGTCACATCTTTTGCCCAAAACCTAATCACGTTGCCACATTGCTGAAAGAGAGGCTTTGCCAGAGCAGTCATTTTCTCAGCCTTACTTATGTACATATGTATGTATGTATGTATGTATGTATTACTGTATAAGAAGAAGGGGATTGGTACTGAGCAAGAATTAGTAATCTCGACCACAATGCCTGGCCTAGATTTCTTGTAACATGTTATTTGATTCTGAAAGCGTCAGTGTTTTTTCTCCTCTGTTCTGTAAGTGACTGAGAAACTGGGTTGGAGCTCATGCTGTACTTTCTGGTTACTGGCCAAAGAACATATCTCTTCGCCTCCAACTCTTGCTTTTTTATGTCTGGCAGAGTGTGTGGCAGACTGCAATGCTCTATGTGCATACATTTTAGTTCATTACCAGCTCTAATCAGTTCATTAGTTGGAGCTAACGTCAAATTTGGGAACGGGTACATTTGTTGATTTCAATTCCAAGCTTTGGTCTTCAACCCAGTTATAAAAAAAAATCTGTGTTTTAGTGCTCAACTTTTATGTCTGTTTTCTGAATTTGCTCAGAGAAGCTAGGGAAGAGAAATGAATACTTAAATGCCATTCCAACATATATTAATTTGTTTGATCCTGAGAACAGCACAGTGAATTAGGCGAGGCAGTATTGTTTTTTCTAAGTAAATGTGAGGAAATTAACAACAGGAGAGTTCATTTTAAGGAGAGAATATTTTAGAACTTACATAAAATCAAAAGGTACACACTCTGGGAAATGTTACTGCAGCTTTGATTAATTGCTTATTTGCTGGAAAGGTAACTGGAAATATTTTAAAGCATAATAACTTATTTATGAGGATAAATAAAAGTGATTAGTGATAGGGCAAGAAAAGAACATGGCTTTGAAGTAAGACTCTTGGCTTTTACTCAGATCATCCACTTCTTACTTATCTAATTATCTATATGCGGATATATATGAAAAACAGAACTTCTATTTTCTAGTCGAAATGGGTGTGATGATACTGCTTCATAAGATTATTGGGAAGATTATGTAAGAGGTACTATGAAAACACCTACCTTGGTATTTAACATATCACAACACTTAATGAAATTTAATGTCATCCCGATAACATAAACCCAAAGCAGATTTGAATAAATTAAGACCACGTTTGCTTTATTTCATTACATACAACCCTTGGTTTTAAATTTTTAAATTATGGACATATATCATAACAATATTTTTTTCCAATTACTGCCAAGCAGTAGAAATGCAACAAATATTCAATATTCATTTGATGAAGGAGTCGAGTATCTTACATCAAAGGCTAAAAAGTATAAGCTTAGTGACATAAATAATTTGAAGACATTATTACATTAATTTGAGAGAAATTCTTGATATGTATGTTTTGACATTGATGTAAAAATGAAAATCAAAATTTTTAGAAAATTTCTCTTGAAGTCATTGTTGAAAATAGATATTGGATATCTGATGAGTTTAGTAGTTCTTATATCTTTACATTCAAGTTGACAAAGATAATGTTACTATATTGGTGAGTCAACTTTAAATAATTAGAGCTTGATGTTCTCTGAGATTCCTTCCAGGGTTAAAATAACCCCTATTTTCTTATAATCTTGCTGCAAAGATTTCTAATGGAAGTTTTTTATTCCCCCCTCTCTTTTCTCAAACAAGAGAAATCAAAAACATTCAGTACTGTGCACAAAATCATTCCCATTTGATGTTGAAAGAAATGATCCCATGAAGATGATTATCACTTACAAAAACATTTCATTTTACAGTCCATGATAGATCTATTGTCTTTCTACTCTTCAGTTCCACCCTTGTCCAACTTCTAAGATTCTGTAGCTCCTTTGTTTTCTTCTACATAAATCCTAATCTTCAATTTTATTCTTTGCTCAAGAGGATGTTATAGCAAACATATTTCATGTTGTACCAGAAAATATTTCTTTTATATATTATTAAAAAACTGGTCGATAAGGAAATCTAGGGAAGGGAATATATCGATGCAATGCAGATTTCTGATAAAAAGTATATTTTTTTCAAAAAGTTATGTTTGTTGAAGTATGTTATAAGATTAACTATGGGTGAACAAACAGAAGGAAAGGAGATCAGTTACATAACCACCAGTGACAGGAGGAAATGAGATTGGAGAGGGAGGGGGACAGTTAAAAGGAAACCAAGGCAGCAAAAAATAGTTAAGGTACAAGCCTGGCAAAATAAGAAAGAAAGTTTCCTTGGTAGAAAGGAGCCTAACTTACACCTTCTTAGAGAAATGAAGAGAAAACGAAGGTGCAGAAATCAAACTGAACTATGTGGTAATGAAAGTGGCCAACTCAAACAGAAGTTGGTAGGAAGAAAACAAGAATTATACATTGTACAACTGTGTAATATACAAAATTATTATATTACACTATATTGTGTAAGAATACATGCTATTACACTGAAGGTGTATTCAGGTGAATCACCAGTATGGTCCAATTTGATGAGCATAGTTTTGTAAAAATATTGTGACAATTGAATCAGTTAGAAATTAGAAATAAAATATAATGAAGACATTTGATATATAAAATGTGATTGGATTGAATAGAATGATTAAAATGCACTGTGAATTTGTGGAAAAGAAAGGTACTGAGAAGAAGGCACAAAAGAAAAAAGTCTAGAAATAATCTCTAGGTAAGTGTAAGTGCATCCGTGTTAAACGACACTTCGAAGAGCAGAAGTTGGTCCTTGGGGAAAATACATTCTCTTCAGTCTTTGTTAAAAAGAGAAAGTGGGTGTGTGGAAACAAGAGTGGAATAGCTTCAACTGGAACAAATGTTGTACTTATTTCAAAAGAAGAACATGTCCAACATAAGAAACAATCAAATGCCTCTGTGGTTAGAAGCTATGGAAAGATTTCTTACAGGTTTTTCACTAGTATGTCCACAATAAATCTTATTAAAATTGCCCTCTCTTTGAGAGGTTATGTAACCATCGTTCTCACTGGCACCAGAAATTCTGCTTTTTGTTCAGAAAGGTGTATGCTTTTACTGCTACTGATAATCTGAGATTAACACCTATGCATCAACTGCATCAACTATCCGTTTTTGAGTAACTACTAAGTGCCGGGCCTTGTGTCATCATTGAACTATAGAGATGAAGAAACAATGTCCTCATTCTGAAGATATTGACAGTCAATAGTCAGGCTTACAAACACATATGAAATAATATATAATCCTTGATTAGAGATTAGCAACTAATTCTGCCCAGGGGATGCAAGGTAGATACCAGCCGACTTTGCACTTGACTGGAGACTTGAAGGATAAATACTCTATCTCAAATAAAGAGTTTTATTTTTTGCCATGACATGAATGGTAGAAATCTTGCTAAGGACTTATGGACCTATTGATTATGGACTAAGAATGAATCACACAACTTTTTAAAAATTAATTAATTTATTTTTGGCTGCATTGGGTCTTCGTTGCTGCGCGTGGGCTTTCTCTAGTTGCAGCGAGCAGGGGCTACTCTTTGTTGCGTTGCATGGGCTTCTTATTGCAGTGGATTCTCTTGTTGCAGAGCATGGGCTCTAGGCACGCGGGCTTCAGTAGTTTTGGCACGCGGGCTCAGTTGCTCCACGACACGTGATATCTTCCTGGACCAGGGCTCGAACCCATGTCACCTGCATTGGCAGGCGGATTCTTAACCAATGCGCCACCAGCGAAGTCCCGCACTTTTTATTGAGTATTGGATTTCTAAATAACTTGAGAATATTAATTTTGAAACTACATAACAGGATGCAGAATATTATTATAAAATGGCACCGCGATGGAGTATCTCTGTGGCATATTTGTATTGTGTTTCTTTTGTTGTGAGTCAGGTGTATCCAGATATGTAGTATTAGCTTTACCAGGGAGAAACCCTTCAGAGTTCCACGTTCCATGACTGAATTTTGCCCATCCACATGATTGGAGTAGGCTGGACTGTAGCAAGGTCTTGTATTGACCCTGCTATTTGTCTTAAATAAATACCTTATTCTGTACTAAATGACCAACCTGAAGACTGAAAAGAATACATCATGTAGCATATTGCTTTGGTTTTAGGAGACACCTATGCTACTATACTATACTGCACTATACTATACTACTATACTATACTATACTATACTGTACTGTACTATACTATACTACACTATACTATACTATACTACACCATATCATACCTTACTATTCCATACCATACCATACCATACTATACTATATTGAATGTGACAATTACTTTATATAAATATTCTATTAAAATGAACTAATAAAATTGGGTTTTGGTTTTTATCTATAAATTAAATTTTCAGGAGAGCTGAAGAACATACTATTAAATTCATGACCACAACACACATATATACACACACATACATACAGGCATGCTCACACCAATGAAGTAGGAAGAATTGAAAATTGGAAAGAACAGAGTTGTCTCTTCATTTTGTTTGAAAAAAATAGCAGTACTGCAAATTTAATTTGAAATATTGATAATATGATTTGAAATTTATTTTCCCAGGCTTACATGAACATTCACTATGACTCAGCACAGTTTTTATGCCTTTGTGAATAAGTAGAAGCTTTTGAGATTTAAGTGAAATGATTTAAAAATTCAAATGTGTGTGTATGTGTGCATGTGTTTCAAGCAAAATATCATTTCAAAGGCAAAAAATAAAAGACGGCATACTATATGATTCCATTCACATGAAATGCCCCCAAATGGCAAAACTTTGGAGACAGAAACTAGATTAGCGGTTGTCTGAGCCTGGGGTGGGGATGGGAATTAACATCAGATGGCCAAGAGGGATTATGTTAGTGTGATGAAATTCTCTAAAACTGTATTATGGGGATGATTGCACAAATTGGTGAACTTACTAAAACTTGTTGAATTGTGTATGTAACAGGTAAATTTTATTATACGGATGAATTTTATGATAAATTATATTTCAAAATATTATTTTAAAAAGAAAATGGAATATAATATATTTCAAATAAACATGGAAACAAAATTAATATTTCAATAAATTACTGTTTAATTATTTTATCTTATGAATAGCTTCTTATAACTTTTAAGAGTAATATGTTTTCCCAGGTGATATTTCAATAAAATGACTTAGAGTCCTTTATAGTTTAACATTGTTATAATGAAATTATTATAACTTTTCACTTATGTTTCACATTCATGTGTATATTCATATTTCATAATCATAAATCTTACTATTTTAACAATAGCAAAATATTCCATCAATTGAACACACCGCAGTTAACCAACCCTCTATTGATAAACATTAGGCTGTTTACACAAATAAACCCTTTAATTAGGACATTGTTACATATGTTTATTTGGACATTATAAATATATCTTTGATATATTTCCCATAGGTTAAAATATGGAGCGTGTTCATATTCTTTGTCTCACAATTTTTAATTCTCTGCCTATATATAGGATGAAGTACTTATTGTGGATATCCTCTACTGTTGAGTATGTTGAATTGTTTCCCACTTTTTCTCTCTCTTAAATTTGGAAGTTGCTGGCAGCTCGGGTGTGCAAAGTTGGGACTTGTCAGCTGTGGCTTCCTATTAGCCTAAGAACATAAGACCTTGTCATTAGGTTAGAGGAAGCTGATTCTAAAAAGAGGAAGACTTTTGTGGAGTACAGATAGCTAAGCTAGCATTACTTGTTCTAGCAAAGCAGTATACTCAATGTCATTACATAAACATCATCTGTTTGTGTTTTGATTTTTGCTTTTTCGTCATGAAGGTCCCCAGTTAACTTCAGTTGGATGTAAACTTCAAGCTGCACCTTAGTGGGATAAGAGAGGAAGATCTCATTTCTGCAACTGATTTGTTGGCACACGTTACAATCCTCTTTTGTTTTGGCCCCACCCTTATCCCCTCTGACGGCTTCTGCATTGCTGACTCAGCATCTGGGACTTCCCTGGCACATGTGTGTAGATGTTAATGTAGATACAACATATCCATATACATACACACAGTGTTCTGAAAGAAAAACAAGCTCCTTTTATTTACCAATATAGTTTAGCAATAAATTACATACAAATATACATCATATTATATTTAAAAAGCTCATGATCTTCTAATAGTATAGCTGTTTCTTGATTTGATGATGGACCTTTATGTCAGGGGTTCTCAACCTTAGCTGCAAAGTAAAGTCACTCTGGGAACATTTTAAAATCTCAGTACCCAGTGTCCAGTAAAGACCAATTAAATCATCATTTATGGTAGGGGGAAGGCGTACCCAAGGATCATTATATATTTAAAGTTCTTCAGATGTACAGCCAAGAATGGAAATTTAGATGTTCCCATTTTTTGGCCATAAATAATAATGCAATGATCATCCTAATTCTATTATTTTTGAAAAATTATTCGAGGTATTTTTCATAATAGATACCTAGTTATGAAATTTCTGCACTACTTGGTATGCCTTATCTAAATGTCTGTATCTATTGCTAGATTGCCCTTTGAAAATTTGTCTATTAAACAATATGTGACAGTATCCCATATTTCTTCACATAATGGTCAGAACTAGATATTATGAGCAAATTTAGAGACAAGATCTTTAAAAATTTACTGTAAAAGCATTACTATAGTTCTAATACATCAATGTAAAAATCAATGTGATAAAGAACCCCAATATGAGAATTTATTTCTTTATACCTATTTTTTCATAATTAAGTAGAATAAAAGAGAGACCAGAGAATCCCACATAGAACTTCTGAGTGCCACAGCCCTAAGGTAGCACATATTTACAGTTCTGTTCACATTTAGAACCTACTGAAGGGGCAGCAAAGCACAATTAATATCCTGTACTTCATATGTCCTGTAGAGAAGCAGACGTTGGTGTTGGTGACTACTTGTGATGTCTTCCACAATCTACCTTATTGGTAACAAATATTTGATGAACTCTTCTTTCAACCCAGAATATATTCAGCTCTCCTTATGGAATTTAATACAAAATTAGAATATATTCATCTTAATGAGCTCAAAATCTAGGATGTCTACGTAATAAGCATCAGTTTTCACATTAGATTGTATGTGGCGTCTTTCGATCCAGAGATCCATGAACTTACAAAAAGAAGTTACCCATCCTTCTCATAATCAATAATAGTCAATACACAAGTATGCAATAAGGAAAAGGTAAACTCCATTGTCTGTGAACTTTCTTCTAATAATTCTTAGCCACATAGGAAGAGACTTGACCCTATTTTAGGGGCTGTGTAGATTTCTCATCCCTTTTCTACTCATAGAAGTTTGAGAACTCAAAGAGGATATTTTTAAACATTTTATTGTGAAAAATTTCTTACTGAGCATAAATTTGAACTAATTTTCCAGTGAACTTCTGCATATCCACTATCTAGATTCTATTATTAACATTTCACTGTTCATGTACTATCATATACTCACCAACTATCATCCATCCTACATCCATTAATTAATTACATTTCAATGCATATAAAAGTAAATTATGAATATCAACATATTTCCCCCTAAATACCTTAGCATGTGCATCATTAACTTGAGCTCAAAAATTTTGCATATTTTTTATCATAAATTTTACGTACAATAAAATGCAAAACATTAATTGTTCATTTGCCGAGTTTTGACCGATGCGTTTATCTGTATAACTCAAACTCCTATCAAATCATAGAATATTACCATCACTCGAGAAGGTTTCCTTCTGTTTTTTTCTTAGTCAATCCCTGCCCCATACTTCAGAGGCAACTAATGTTCAGATTTTCTCCACCATAGACAAATTTTATGTGTTCTAGAATTTTACATAAATTATCATAAGTAATCATCCAGCAGTCTTGTCTACAACTTTTTAAACTCAGCATAATGCTTTTAAGCTTCATTCAAGCCATTGCATGCATCAGTAGTGTGTTTCCTTTTGTTGCTGAGTAACACTCCATTATCTGAATATATGTAATTTGTTTTTCCATTCTTCTGTTAATGGACTTCTGCCTGATTTTCCTTTTTTTCCATTTTTGGTGATTATGAATTAACTGCTATGCATATTCTTATACAAGTCTTCTGTGAATATATGTTTTCATTCCCCTTGAATAAATATCTAGGAATACAATTTCTAATCATGAAATAGGTATTTTTTTCTGTTTTATTTTTTGATTTTCTTAGATAGGAAGTTAATTGTACTTTTTTTCAAAGTGTTTGTAGCAATTTACATTCCAGCCAATCCTATATGAGATTTATGGTGACATCACTTCCTCAACAACATTGGTGTTGCCAGTCTCTTTAATTTTAGCCGTCAGGGGTTTGTGTTAGGGTAACAAGGGTAATGTCAAGTCTTAATCACAGGACATTTTGTCCCGGCTCAAAGGTTTTTGTTTGTTTATTAAATTTTTTATTAGGACAACGTTCTTGATAATGTAGTGGTCTGTTTCTATTCTATTGGCTTCTAGTCTGTTCCATATTCCAGTAATCATCCCCACAGTTTACTTAATGAATTAATTTTCATATCAGTGGTAATTATTTGCTTTATCACCCTTACACCTTTCTCTTTGTACTTAAAGACATACCACTCAACTGATCTTTGCCCTGAGTCATTTTCTTCAAATGAAATAATTTACTTAGTGCAAGCCTTATTTTGATACTATCTAATGCAATATAAACAGTAGTTACATTTAATTGGGATTCTATTGCTTAAAGTTTTCTCAATCATACTTAAAACTTTCTTAGTGCTGTGAAAGTTTTCTTCAACACTTCAATTTTCTGGACTCTCTTTATTCCTTTTTATTTCTTCCAAAGATACTATTAAATATATTCTATTAAAGACCTATTATCCAACATCTTCCTTTAAAGTCATGTGTGATACATGAAATGCCACAAGAATTTAATCAAATTATTTGTTACTGTATAACTTAGGTCAATATTTGTCTAGCCTCTGTTATCACTTTTGCCCCCAAACAATTGATTTGTTGCTCCTGTGATAGTCCTGTATAGGCTGGGGGGCTCTGCTCCATTGACATATGTGGCAACATTGCCTTGCCTGCGAGAGGATATAACTGGATGTGAAGCCTCCTCAGTCAGCCAGTAAAAGAAAAGAGCAACTGAAAGATGAAAAATGTTGAAAACCGTGGATTTGGTGATCTAATGGGTGTTCTAAGTTTACCATCATAAGGGATCAATAAACAATATTTCCAGGTACTTACATAGGACCTTGTATATTATAGGCACTCACATGTTCCACTGGGTTAAAGTTATTACCTTGGTAATAGAAATCAAAATAATAATTTCCCTACTGATTTCATATAACTGACCTCTAATTGTATATATTTAACGTGTGCAAGTATTTTAGCAAAGTACAATTATTTAATGACAAAAGGACATGAATAATCATTACTCTAAGCCAAAGTCAAATTTATCCAACTTTCGAAAGTACCATCATCCTGAAAGGTATATTTTTTTAAATGATTAAGACAGTTTCACAGAAGCTCAAGAAATTAGATTAAATATAATTTTCAGTATATAAACCCTTATATCAATCACATATGTAGATGAGAGGGGTTTTGAAATGTACCAAACTTTAACTTAGTATAAAATCAGTAACCTCTGCTTTTTAGACACATAACAGCTAAAGTGTAGTTGCTTGAATCATACGAAATTGACAAAACGTTAATGAAGCTTTCAGCATTCACAGCTTGCCTTTCATGAACTGAAGTCAGGTTTATTCGGGAATGTATTATGGTCATTAGCAAGATGACTTCTATTTGTTGCTGGAAATATTACTTTTTATCTGTGTGTGAACTGCTTTTGAATCTGTAAGAACCATGCATTGATCACGTCTCTTGTCATATGATGGAATGTCTCAGTAGGAGTTTTGGTTAACCTTTCATTTTAGGTATAAGTGTATATTTTTCATTGCCCCAACCCATTTTGATTTATTCACTTTTGGTCAAAGGAAAAATGACACATTCTGATCCAAAAGGTCATCAGTAAAAATAGTTTACCAAGATTTGGAGGCTGAATATAATACTATGGGGTGATGATGTTTGGAAAGGTGTGTATGTACAAATAGTGCCTGATAACTCCCACACAATAATAATCCATCTTTAAATATGAAAATATGGTGAACTGTGCTCAATTTTATTTGAGAATCTAAAGATCTGAAGAGAGTCCCCCCCTTCCAAAAAAATAAAATAAACTGTAAGTGGATATGCCCTAGAAAGAACGGAAGCTCAACTTGGAATCAAATAATTCATGAAATTGGCCAACAGCACAATAAATTCCAAAAACAGACCTATACCTACATGGACACTAGAGTTATGACAAAAGTGTCACTGAAGAGATGAGAAAATAATGACTTTTAAATAAATGTGTCAGATGGATATGTTTGTGGAAAAATTAACACTCACCCTGACCTCACACCATATGCAAGAGTAAATTTCAGTTGAATTGTAGATTTAAATTTAGGTAAAATAATAAAGTTTCCAGAAGAAAGTGTAGAGAATTCCTCCATGATTTCATTGTTTGGAAATTCAGGATACAAGAGTTATTATTTTAAAAATTTTTTGATTGGATACATTAAAATTAACAACATCTGCTTATCCAAAGATACAAAAAAAAAAAAATGAGTAAAAGAGAAAGCCAGTGGGGAAAAGTGCAACATATATAAGCGGCGAGGCACACACATATATAAAAATAAATATGTATTTATGCATACATCACTTCCAACTAAGAAAGAAAAACGTGTGTGTATGGCTAATAAGCATTAAAAAAAAACTGTTTAATGTCCTTAAAATCCAAAGAAAAACAAAATAAATTATAGGGAGTTATCAGTTGTTATTATCCTGACACCCTGATGGCAAAAGGAAAAAGACAGCTTGTGCCAAGCTTTATAATATGCAGTGATCAGCACTTAACTGCATGCCTGAGGGGGACCCTCTGCTGTTCTCTGGAGCTCTGTCTCTGTGCAGCCTCTCCCCAGCACACTGTCCTGTAAGCTCTGGCGTTTCTCAGTTTAATTTCTTGGCTTCTCAGTTTAATCTCCTCAACTCAGAGAGTCCTTTGGCTCCCCTCTCCCAACTGGGAGTCCTAGAGCTTCTCTCAAAGCAGTGAGCCTGGGACTTCCTTGGAGGCGCAGTGGTTAAGAACCGCCCGTCAAAGCAGGGGACACGGTTCAAGCCCTGGTCCGGGAAGATCCCACATGCCGCGGAGCAACTAAGCCCGTGCGCTGCAATTACTGAAGCCCGATCGCCTAGAGCTGGTGCTCCACAACAATAGAAGACACTGCAATGAGAAGCCCGCCCACCACAACTAGAGAAAGCCTGCGCGCAGCAACGGGACCCAGCGCAGCCAAAAAAAAAAAAAAAAAGGCAGTCAACCTGTGCAAAGGGAAGGCTCACCTCATGCATTTCCCATCTCTCTGAGATCACTTCACATCCTTCCCTGCCCTTTGGTATCTCAAAAGCATTGTTCAATCCATTGTTTGATATATTTTGTCTTTGTGTTGTTGTTGTTTCTGACAGGAGAGTACATCTGGTCTTTGTTGCTCCATCTTCCCCAGAAGTAAATGCAGTATCACTGATTTTTAAACTGTTTTGCCCAGCAAGGTTGAAATCAGAGATCTGCTGCTGCACACTAGTGAAAAACACTACCTGGTTTTCCATTTTATTTATTATGTCTTTTATTGCTTTCTGAAATCTGACACCTTTAGCTTTTAGGTGTGTATACATAATTTTAGGTGTATATACATATAATTTAGGTATAGATATATAGAGCTATATAATCGTTCATCAATTTCCCCATTTCTGGTACCTGGCTCAAGACAATAAATATTTACCAAAGAAATTCCAATCTAGCCACCTGGACTATCACAGCCCCCTGAAGTAGACCTAGTTCAACTCTCAAAGCTATTGTAAAGATTCATATTGTTCCCTGAAAATATAACTTGCTTCCACACCTCGTGTATCGCAAAAAGTGCTGAAAAATTCTCTTAGTAGTTGACTCAATGTTTCTCTACGTGTGGAAATTTCACATTCCACATTTTTATAATAAAACTTACCAGATAAAGAAGATGGGACTCGTTTCAGTGAACCGGAAGTGAAGGCATTTTTTCTGATCACCATCTTTTTCTAACATTCACAGTTCCTGCTTTGCTATGTGATAAGTGCATATGTTCTTATTCTCTTGCCTATGATTGAGTGAGAACCCCTGAAGGTTGAGGCCAAGCAGCCTTACCACATTCTTACTCCATCCTCTCATTTAAGAAGATATTCTGTACAGCTGAGTCCATGTGGGGCAGCGGTAGCAATCTTAGAAGACAGGAAGTCAAATCTGCTCAAAATTATACAGCATATAATGTGTGGATCTCATTGGTATACTGAATTGAAGAAACCAGAGGCAAAAATATATTTTTGAGAAAATCAAGACAAATTGAAATATGCAGGATATTTGAAGATATTGTGGGGTTTTTTTCAGTTTCTGCTATTTTTTTGGATGTGATAATTATATTACTATTTTAAATCCTTATCACTTAGAGACACTAAGTGAGTTATGAGCCACATGATGTGATAACATGTGTAACTGGCCTTAATATACTCAGAAAAAAGTTAGGTGCTTGCATCTGAATAGATGAAATAACTAGAGCAAACAGATATGGTGGAACAAAGCTTAATTGTGACAAGCTGTAATAGAGACTCAAGTTATTACAAAGGAAACGTGACAATCTGAACAAAGAAGTCACTGCAAAAGTAAATAAAATAGAATCATATACATTTAAAATAGTGGTCAAGGTAATTCACAAATAATCCCTGTATATTAAAATCACATCACCAATAATAAGCAGTTTCCATTATTTTCTGTGGCTGAATAACCACTACATTCCTGTGTATAGACTGACCCCCAATGTATGTTATTCCAACTTTTCCAATGACAAAACATAAGTTAAATTTCAACAGAACACAAGTAAAATTTCAATGAAATAAGGAAAAATTTATTTACAAGTTTATTTTTTGCAATATTTTTAGGACTCATTCATTCATAAACATGCTCACATTAGAATCATTAGAAGTTGTTTCAGTTTAAGAGATACACTCTAAATCCAGGTAGACAAAATACAGTTTGTGGGCCAAATCATGCCTGCCCCTCATCCTTAAAAATACAATTGTATTTGAACATAGCAATGACCATGCAGTTACATATCATCTGTGGCTACTTTTTTCCTAAAATAGTAGGAGGAAGTAGTGATTTTATCTTATATATTACATATAATAATATTTTATATATACATATTAACACCGTGGGTAACATATTTATTTTAATTATTGTTGAATTTGCAAGAAATTGAAAAACAGAAAAGCAGATTGAATAATAAAGAATGCCAAAGTAAGGCCAAGATATTTTTTTATCTCTGGAAAACCACATCAAAGAAGACTTTTTATTATAAAGAGAAGTCTTTATCACAAAGAAAAATAACAAGATTATATTTTTACTTAAAATACTTGTGTTCTTTTGCGTGGTTTAAAATGCATGAAAGTTTAAACTAAGCAAACTATAGAGGTTTATGTTGTACCCTTTGATTCTTTGAGATTTTTTTTTTAAGATTTCAGTGTATGAGGGACACGCATGAGTTGAGGAGAAAGCACTTAATTTGTTTATTCAGAGGATACATTTTTGGTTTTCTGATTTTTCAGGCAGATTTCAATGCATTCTTTGGTACCAAGAGATAGTGATCTCTTCTAATAGCATAGTGAGTCCATCAGGACTTTTCCTATCTCGTATATAATAAACAGAATACTAATTTCCTTAAACCCTACAGGGAATAAAATTTACTTTATGAAAAAAAGTAAAGTACAGCGTATTTTTAAAGATCTAAGGGTAGTATGGGCAAGTCCAATATTTCTTGGAAGATACCAATAAAAGTAGCTGTTTACAAGGATTAAGACAATAAAATGTTTTGACTGTAAAACAAAGTGGGGTTAAAGAGTAAATTATTTATTTAAACGTGAGAATAACTCTGTGTGACCAAGCCTCGGCTGTAATAGGTGCAGAGAACAATGCAGAACTTTTCCCTAAGCTGATTTCAGTGTGTCTGGAGGACTCTGACCAAGAACTGGGATTCAATAAGCCATCTCTTCTTCAAGCTCCTGGCCTGTAGGTCTTCCCTTCATAGAACATCTAAGTTTGGCTGCAGCTTTGTAAAAGCAGAAAAATAAATGCCATCATTTCCATATAGAAACTTAAAAAATGAATTTATCTAGTAATGTCATATTTTTCCTGGGGGTGTTTCTTGGTCTTATTGACATGACTATTATTAATTAAATTTTTGAAGGTTGAATTAGAAATTTGGAATATTTTTAACCCACTTAAACCATGTGAAGTCGTCACATTTTCACTTATTTTTATCTGGGATTCTGCATCAAGTTAGTCTGATTGACTAGGTTATCTGTGCATTGCAACAGAGTAATGATGGCATTATTTTAATTTCTATACATTCTTAGTATTCTGCTCTCTGTAGAGTCAAAAGATAATCCTCTTTTCTCCTGTACTTACCTTAAATAATTCGATTAGTTGGTTTTTAAGGACTTATAAAAATTAAAGGCACTGTAATTCTGCTGTTACTACTATTACTGTCATTACTACCACTATTACTAGCAGTACTGCAGATATTATATGTAATTAGAGACCAATGTCTTTTTATTAATATTTCTGCAACATAAATTTTACTACTTTCGCTCTTTCATAAAAACACTGGGCAAATTATTGCTTTATTAAATACAGTAAAAAACTTTATATGAAAAATAAGGTAATTTATATAGTTTACAGAGCTTTAAGTAAGATAGCTATAGGCTATCAAATGTGTTTGATATTTTAGAGGTCACTGGTTCCAGAAAGCATCTTTTATTATAAAGGCATAGCTGTCATTGAATCTAGCATGAAGCTATCATCTCAATTATATGTAAAATAATTATTTAAATGAATAGAAGATGATCAGAGTTGATGATTAGCATATATAGAGAGCAGAGTAGATGATTAGTATATATTATACTCAATATATACAAAGTATAAATATTGTAGGAGTCATAGTCTAATGAGTTAGTTATTTATTCTAATTGCTTACTGTTTCTATCAGATAGGTAGTTAAATATTTTGTTTTTCAATCACAAATAAAAACAAGAATATTATAATTTGGTCTCACCTCTATATTCAGAACCCAAAATAGTAGAGTCATAAAAAATTGAATGCTGATACTCTCTTACCAGCTCTACCATTTTATAGATAACACACCGAGGCTGGTGTGGTCGCGTGACAGAACTCATGTCACAGAACTAAATAGTTTGCCTAGACCCAATATTGATATTTGACATGTCATTGAGTAACGCAGTTTCAGTCCAAAAATTTTGGAAGCATAATTTAGTTTTATTAGGTAAGAACCTTTGTCTTATCTGTTTCTGATTTTTATTCTTAAGACTGTAATATATATTTTACATATGAGAAATTTGAACACAAGAATAGAAATTTAATGTAACAGTGAGTTTCTAAGTAACCCACTCTACTTCTCTTGACTATCCCACCTTATTTAAGGATTTCATAATAGCTTAGCAACACTGTCGTGATTGTTTGTTAATGGTCTCAAACTTACCCAAGACTTAAGTGAAGTAATGTTTCACTTAACGTGTGTCCCTTCTGTTTCAGTAGCTTTTTTTGAATTTATACTACACATCCACAGATGGGCTATCATTGAATATATTGCACAGAGTGTATATTACCCACCAGTCTTTCCTCTCTTCTTCATCACGCAAAACCTCAAGGTCTCTGCTCATTAATTTGTTCTTTTTTTAATTTTTATTTTATATTGAGTTGACTTACAATGTTGTGTTAGTTTCAGGTGTACAGCAAAGTGATTCAGTTATACATATACATATATCCATTCTTTTTCAGATTCTTTTCCCATATAGGCTATTACAGAATATTGAGTAGAGTTCCCTGTGCTATACAGTAGGTCCTTGTTGATTATCTTTTTTATATATAGCAGTGTATATATGTTAATCCCAAACGCCTAATTTAATTGATTTGTTCTTTATGTCTTTTCCTTTTTCCTTTATGCTTTTTCTTTTCCTTTTTCTCAGATGAGTCTGAGAAACCCTTATTTTAATAAGGTCCCTAGGATCTTACCTAAGGAAAAATAGTGTATTCACAAAAGTCAAATAATGTATGCCAAGATATATGATACTGAGAGACAAAGAATGCTATAAAAGTGAAGAGAATGGGGCAGGGAGATGGACTGAAAGGACTGGAGAAGACCTCTGGGTGGAGTAGAGATTCAGGGAGAAATGGCACTGGAATAGAAGTAGAATTTGATGAGGGAGAGAAAAGCAAAAGGCAATGTAAACATCATTGTCTTAAAAAGATGTCCTTCATGACGCTACCCCCATGGGTTTATTCATATATGTCTCTTCCTGGAAGCATAATCTGTGATGGAAAGGGGAGATATAATCTGTAATTTAGGTTTTGGATACCTAGTGGAAATACTTGAAGTCTTTGAAACCGAACAGGAGACAGTGGACCCTTCCTGATGGCAGATCCCCGCCTATCCTCTGTTTCTTGTTTATAGAAAAAAAGGGTTTAGTCTCCAAGGCCTTCCCCGAGTTCCAAAGAGCAGACTCAAGCAGTTACTAGTTTGAGAAGTGAGGGAATGCAGAAACAAAGGAAAAGCAGCCAAGCAAAAAGTAATGACAGCCTAAAGGGTAGTTCAGCAATAAACAGAGCCACAGGGCCCTCGGTCCTCCTCAGACGCAAATCCCTGAGTTGTTTTACAGAAACCAGGACCCCACCAGCTAGAAACTGCTGACCATAAGCATGAAGACTCCAGACTGGTTGGAGCCAGAAGATTGATGATAAAGATTCCCAAAACACCACCCTGTTACCTCATCACCAATCAATCAGAAGAATGTCCATGAGCTGATCATGTACCCTGTGACCCTAATCCCTAATGTTGCCTTTAAGAATCCTTCCCTAAAAGCCATGGGGGAGATCTTTTGAGCATAAGCTGCCTGTTCTCCTTGCTTAGCGTTTTCCATAAACTCTGTACTTTCCTTCACCACAACCTATGTCATTAGATTGGCTTTGCTGTGCTTCAGGCCAGTGGACTCAGTTTTGGTTAGGTATCAAACAAAGGCTTCTTGATTGATAGCTTTAAACACTTTATTCTCTAAACTTTTTTTTTTTTTTTTTTTTTTGCGGTGTGCGGGCCTCTCACTGTTGTGGCCTCTCCCGTTGCGGAGCACAGGCTCCAGACGCGCAGGCTCAGCAGCCATGGCTCACGGGCCCAGCTGCTCCGTGGCATGTAGGATTTTCCCGGACCGGGGCACGAACCCGTGTCCCCTGCCTCGGCAGGCGAACTCTCAACCACTGCACCACCAGGGAAGCCCATCCTCTAAATTTTGATGCATTAAGCTTCACGTGATTTCTCCAAGAATAATCAGGCAGAATTTTACAACCTCATTTGATTTTTTAAATTTAATTCCCTTTGATTACTTCTCATTTGAACTGGTTACCTTATTGTTTTTGCCCATGTGGTGAATGCAAGCATGGCGCACACGCGTGTGCACAGACACACACACACACCTCTCACAATGTACTTTTGCCTTTTTAATCAAGAGCAGTGTATAGAGCACAGCTGAAGAAGACTAGAATTGATGTCTTTACCCTGCTACTTTTATGTTAAAATTTCAAACCCAGATTATTTTATATAGCTATAGTCTTGTTATTTATTATTTAATTATTGAGATTAACTTGAATCTTATACACAGTATGATGCAGAAGTCAATATATACTTGAAGAATATAATTGAAATAGCAAACAATGTTTTCACTTGATGATGGTAGTTAAAAGAATTCAGTTTAGTTTATGTTTTAATTCTCTCTGTATCAAGTGTGTGTTACTGAATAACTTTAGTGTCCTAGCAAATGTTGTTCTCTACCTTTGAATAACATTTTAATGATATTTTCAGGGATTAATTCTCTGTTCTCCAAAAGAGAAAATTCTATTGCTTATACAACACAAGTAATAAATAACTGTATTACATATTACTTTTAAGGAAATGCTAAATTTTGGACCCCTCCACTATTAAGAAGCAAAGACCCCTAACATATAATAATATCAACAGTAACCCAGAATTGGGAACAATTGCATCTCTTTTGAAGAAAGGCTCTGTGTCGAATTTACTAAGTTGAGATTTAGAGGAAACAGAGTGATGGACACATACAAGTCCCAAGATTTGGACTCATAGTTTTTCCCTAAGACCATTCCCTCCTCACCTCAGCTTCATTCCATGAATCAGCTATTTTACTATGCATGTCTTTGCCCAGTTCTCTGGAACCATAATCCAACCTCCTCCTTCCAGACAAATACTACTATGGTCTCACTGGCTGCACCTTGCCTGCATTTAGTTCTGTTGGACGAGGTCATTGAGAGGACATGACCACTGGTTGACCCCGGGCTGGACCTGGGCAATCTGAGGCTCCTCACTCCTCCACTGTCCGTGGAATGTATGCTCTGCCCACCATTCTCACAGTGAGAGCCATTTTCAAGGACACGGTTTTGAGAGAGTAAGGTGTTGTTGAGACCATTTGGATGGTTCACATGACTAAACCCAGTGTAAGGACTCTACATAAACATTTAAAATTCTAACAGGGTGTGCAGAAATCTAGTCATCTTGTGGCCACCCATGAGAAACCTTCTAAGTTCCCTTGCTTATTAAACCTGCCACCTACCAATCTGGAGTATCTGCCTCTTTCTTTGGTCTCTCCCTGCCCTCCGTGTGCAGGGACAAGTTTCAGATTTCAGTGGGGGGCTCTGGACGTTGCAAACCAACAAATTCTTACTCATGAGTAACTTGCCCCGATCTTGAACTTTAGTCTGATCTTCTATTCCTGCGACCTTCCTTGCCTTTAGCTATTGTTTTCTGTATCCTCAAGATGACATAGAACTGTTCTTCATATTGGTCACTATTTTAATTTTTTTGGAATGGCAATTGATGGACAATTCTAAGAATAATCTGGATGTAATTGATCATAGTTATTATTTTAGTAAAGAAGAAATAAAATTATTTTATCACATCTTCTATCCATATGTAAAACTATTCATAACCTTTTACCAGCTTTTGATTTGTTTGTGCACTTCTTTAAAGATAAAATGGGGAAAATCCCAGGGACTTGTACCATCTTAGTCTATTGAACTGCTATTGTCCTTTGGCTTCTCTTGGGGAAAAAAACTATCTGACCTGACAGTTATGAAAAGTGCAACCACATGTTAGAAATTACATTGACAGCAGGCCTGAATACATCTTCTCTGCTAAGATAAATCAAGAGAGGCCATGCTTGGAAAATTAATGTCTCTATCGAGCCGGAAAATCATAAACCTTTTAATAACAAATATGTTTATTTATTTTAACTATTGACTACCAGCATTTGCTGGAAAAATATACATATTTTATTTAACACTTCCAAATGCAGCCTCAGGGTTTTTTTTGCAATTACGTTTAAGTCAAAAATTGTCTTTTTAAAATGGAAAAATGAAATTAAACAAGTAGAACCAGTTACATATATTTATTATTATATAGATTCTGTTATATAAAAAAAATTAATATCTCCTGAAATTGACCTACAGGTTAAAAGTTCTGAGATGACATCAGTAATTTACATTAGGAAAGAGCTAAAACTTGCATTTTTATTTTACTTAAGATTAATTAATTTTTCTTCCTGTTTTATTGAGATATAGTTGACATACATCACTGTATAAGTTTAAGGTGTACAGAATACTGATCTGACATGTATACATCATGAAATGATTACTGCAGTAAGTTTAGTGAACACCCATCATCTCACAGAGATGCAAAATAAAATTAAAAGAAAACAATAATTCTCCTTGTGATGAGAACTCTTAGGATTTACTCCCCTCCCTTAACAACTTTCCAATGGAACATACAGCCTGGTTAATTATAGTAATCCTGTTGTGCATTACATCCGTAGCACTTATTTATGTCATAATTTGAAGTTTGTACCTTTTGACCACCTTCATCCAAAAATTAAATTACAATTTAGATCATACTTTTAGACATATTATTAATCTCTTGGGTGCCAGGAGTTTTCATTTCGTCATCACTGTTTATCATGCTCTGTATAATACAGTGTGTTTAGTGTTTAAATGTTAGCATCTAGAGAAATATCAAGTAAAGTAAAGACTATTTTCAGTTTTACAGATTAAAAAAATTACTGGGGTTGGTCTTGGTAGTAACATAGCACTGGGGAAAATGTATTTTTCCATGTTTCTATCAGGAAACTAAATTTATGTCTATGGTTTACTGAAAAGTGGCAGTTTATTTATTGTTCATAACCATATATTAAACAGGAACAGCATAGTAAACTTTGAGGAGAGAGCAAAAGCAGAAAAAAGGAAAACAAAACTTTGCTATTGCTTATTGACAGTTGATAGTCTCAAATTTTTTTAAAAATTTTGGTCCTTGAGAATTATTTTTCTTCATTTGAAAATGTAGAAATTGAAAGCTTATCAAGCTTTATACGTTTCTGTGAGAGAATTATATAATATATAGATTCTGCATTACTCGTGAGATGATAAACTATCAGATATCTGTTAAATGAATTTGAACTGTGGAGGATTAATGAGAAGATAGTAGTACCTCATCATTATAATTTGTCTCTTCCAACAAAATATTTTGTAAGGCAATATAATATGTTAGGTAAATTGTAGGTTTTAGCATCAAACAGATCCATTGTTGATATCTTGACCTTATCATTTATTACCCATATGGCCTTGAAAAATTTATCTTTATTTTTTAATCTATAAATTCAGATTATTTATCTATAGACTTGGTGTCATAACATCTATTTAATAGATTTGATATATTATTTAATAATAACATAAGTTTCTAGTATCTAGAAGCTTCTAAATATCTACTAAGACAGACCTCATTTCTGCATTAAGGGAATGGTCTTCATTGCCGTGCCACTGATTTGTCAAATTTCTTTTTTCTTATTTATGTGTGTGCTCAAATACCTAGATTTGTTACTGAATCAAACTGTCAAAAAAATAAATAAATCTAGACCTAGATAAGAAAAACTTCATCTAGAACAATTTGCAAAAAGGAGAATACTCCAATCTCAGAAATCTGCAATTATCTTAAAATCAAACAGAAAAAGACTCTTTTCTTAAATTGAGGTATAACTGACACATAACATTATATTAGTTTCAGCTGAATAACATAATGATTCTGTTTGTATATAGTGAGAAATCATCACCACAATAAGTCTAGTTAATATCTGTCAGTTGTCACCCTCTGTAGTTACAAAAAATTTTTTCTTTTGATGATAACTTTTAAGATCAATTCTCTCAGCAACATTCAAATATGCAGTACTGAATTATTAACTGTAGTCTTTTACTGGGAAAAGCAAGAAGTAAGTAAGGGGAATTTGGTTATGTAGTAGTAGAATTAGCCGGGAGGGATAAATCAGTGGCACGGCTGTGAAGATCTAATGCAGAAGAAATGCAGTCTGTCTTAGTAGATTTTTAGAAGCCGCTATATACTAGAAACTTATACATACGTTATTGTTAAATAATATATCAAATCTCTTCAATAGATGTTATCGTCCCAAGTCTGTAGATAATCTAAATTTATAGATAAAAATAAAGAGAAATTATTCAAGGACATATGGGTGATAAATGATAGCTCAAGATTTAGGAGGGTCCTATATCCAGCACTGATTCAAAAAAGTTAGCTTCTGCTATGCTTGTATATGTGTATGTGTGAGTGTGTGTGTGCATTGGTTAAATAGCATGTACATGTCTTTGAAATAGTATACAAATAATATTCTAATTTTTATCATGTTTATCCAAGATAGGTAACAAACTTCAGACTTTTTTCCTAAATTTTATTTCTAGCCATCTTTCATTTAAATGTAGATGCAGGCTTCCCTGGTGGCGCAGTGGTTGAGAATCCACCTGCTGATGCAGGGGACACGGGTTCGTGCCCCAGTCCGGGAAGACCCCACATGCCGCGGAGTGGCTGGGCCCGTGAGCCATGGCCACTGAGCCTGTGCGTCCGGAGTCTGTGCTCGGCAACGGGAGAGGCCACAACAGTGAGAGGCCCACATACCACACACACAAATAAATAAATAAATAAATAAATGTAGATGCAATCCCATCTATTATAGCACATAACTTTCAAATGTAAGTCTTGTTGTTATAAATATGGGTATCATTCTCAGTTCTATCTTTGAGACATTTTAAATTTTACACGATATTCTTGAGTTACCTATATTTAAATAGATATAAAATAGATATTCATCTGAAATTTTTTATTTTTTAAATAACAAAATGCCTGTGACATGGCAAATCTATAATTGTCTTGTTAAACATTTTTCTTTACATCCACTTATCCTTTTTTTTTTTTTTTTTTTTTTTTTTTGCCTTTCTCTTCTTCCACTAAAAACTGATAACTGGGCATGGGTATTTCAATTTGTTTTGGTTTTGTATATTTATTTGTTTTGTTTTTTTCCTGTACCTATTTTCCATATATTATCGAAGGACTTAAAGGGTTTCTATGTTTTTGCTTGTGTTTTTATCAAAAGAAGAAGTGTTACGAGGCTTAAGCTATTTTACATGGTGTTTATTCTGAAGGATAAGATCTCTCCAAAACAAACTCTACACAGAATACTCTACATTTTTTCAACGATTCTGCTGGGGTGCCAAAATTCCCACTTCTCCCTCTTTCAGGTCAATGCAGCCAGTTTCATGTTAAAATGCTTGTTTTATGGGTGTTGCAACAAACTCTTACAAGCAGCTAGTTTAAATATGCTTCAAAATATTTGACCCACTTTGTAACCACATTAATCCTAGCAAATTCACAAAAAATACACAATTCTCGCAATATTTAATTTACTTTGTTTCTTGAAGAGGAAAACAGGTAAAATTTAAGAATAAGTTGCATTACTGTCCTCAATAGAAAATAATATGATTACTATTGTGAGACCTTCTGAGATTTACGATGGAAATAAGAAAAAAAAGAGTAAAGGATACTGATTTTTTTTCCACTTAAATATGGTACCTTTGAAAGAGACACATTGAATGTAATGATACTTTACTGAAAAAAAATGTTCATTTCTTAAAAATGAAGCAGCAGTTATAAAGTAGTCATCCCATGATCAAACCTTTTCTAATATATCCATGGAGAAAAACTAGAATTTTTGCTTACTTAAAATAAAATAAAAATCAAGAAATATGACAGTGTCTAGCAAATAGTAAATATTATTTACACTCTCATTTTGTTACTACCATTACTATTATTATTAAACAAGCGTTTTAAAAAGCAAACACTTTGTTATTAGCAGTGAAAGCTAGATATAGTGTTTATTTCTTATATCCTTTAAACTATTGAAAAAGCAATCTGTTGTCCAATGGCACTCATATATAAATATGATATTGTGACAAGCAACAAATGGAAGATTTAGGAGACTTTCTGAATAATATTTTTCTCTCTGCATAAAGGATGCAAAAATATAAAATGTCAGGTCTGATGGTAGCTTTAGTTTTACAGGTGTGTTGAAATAACTTTCTAGGTTCAAGATGAAGTCCCTTCTGCCCAGGGTGCCACGTCAGCAAACCAGAACTTAGATAATTTTGCGTCCTTGTAAATGCTCTGCTTGACCAGAAATGCTGGAAATTCAGTCAGTCAAACCCCAAACTCCAAGCCAGCTATGGGCCTTCTAATTCAAATAAGTTTGATTAGGTGGCCACAGCCAGTCAGGTATTTTCCATTTGTCTTTTCCTTGTTCTTTATTCTTTTTTTAAAAAATATTTTGGCTGCACCCCTTGCAGCATGTTGGATCTTAGCTCCCTGACCAGGGATCAAACCCGGGCCCCCTGCATTGGTAGGGTGGAGTCTTAACCACTGGACCCCCAGGGAAGTCCTCCTTGTTCTTTATTCCTTATCCTATAAAAGCTTCTTGCTCCTGCCCCATTTTGCAGTTGTCTGAGACACTGTCCACTTCATGAAGTGTTAAATAAAGTTTGTGTGTATCGCCTAAATTGTCTTCTTTAGTCATTTTTTTAAACAGGTAAATGATAAATAGTAATTGAACTATGGCTCAAGCCATTGTCATTTTAATTATCAAGTAAATATCAAGGCGTTTTCTCTCAATATTTTAAAATACCAGATAATCTTAGATTGTGTTTTGTTAACAACGACTATGTAAATTTTCTGATATGCTAATTTTACCAGTTGTTTAATTTTTACAAAATGCTTAATTATTTCTTCAAAAGAAGAAAAAGAATTACTGAAACAGAAAACTGATTTATAAAGGTTATAATCATTATTTAAAGAATTTCTAATTACCATTTTTACTTTCAGAACATGAGAAACTTAAAAGGCAAAAATTTTTACATTCACTAATCCTTTATCTTAGTGTGTAAAAGCCTCCTCCTGTGATTTACATTTTAATGAAGTAGTAACAAAACACCTACAGCTATTCTAAATGATTTGCAGTCACAACGTTATTTGAGAAATTAAAAGACCCAGTGAGTTTGAACACTATTATACAAGCATAAAAAGATGTGTGATGTATCTACCTAATCTTCCTCTATCTGTGTAAATTCTTGAAGGGTATGGGTATTTCCAATACATAATAAAGCTTTAACCATCTCTGATTTAGTAGTCACATATGTAAAATCAACTGCCAAAGACAAAAAGAAACTTTATGGAAGAACTCAGACTATCGTATCACCCACCAGCATAATAATTTTGATTTTAGAAATATGAATGGGGAAGAAAAATGATCTAATATTGTAATGTCCACTAATTTTCTTCAAGATATGCTCTTCATAAAACATATAGATGTCTTTTCAAAAGTTGTCTTCTCTATGGAGAGGAAACCCTATGTCTTTTGACTGTAGTTTCTTGCACTTCAGTTCGTTGTGAGGCTTCTTGGCATCGTGGAATTGTATTCGGCTTCTGCTCAAAATTGATTTTCCATAGACGTTGAGTGATGGTGAGATGGTGAGATGGGATGGCATACTTTCTAGCCTTATATTATTTTGTTTTACGGTATCCCAAGCCATAGTCTCTTCTGTGTTAGAATCGACATGCATTTTTAGAGTAGGTGACCACCTTTGTTGTATAAATGGCAAAACCTTCTACTTCCCACCAAATGTTTCTTAGTTCTTTAGTTCTTTGTTATTATTATTAATCTACTCATGACGCCTTGCTTCCCATTATTTGAGCTTTGTTCCTTTAAAGGGAATGTTCTTGCACACTTTGCTTTCAAGACAGACATTCAGGGTTAAAAATTAAAAGTCATATTTGAAAGGATTAAAATAATCAGTCCAATACTAAATGGTCACTAATAATTTTGACCTATTTACTAGTTTGGTAAAAATATTTTATAATGTCTATGAAAGATCTCTATATTTAATTATATTTGCCAGATAATTAAATAAATTACATTTACTAGGTTGTATTTCAGTACTGTTTTGCTAATTTGGTAAAACCGTATGCTAATATAGTGATACTCCTTTCTGAGCCAGGGCAATGTTTTTCTATATCCCCATAGAGATACTTTTTTTTTTTCATTAGAATAGCTTAATATTAAGTGCAGCCTCTTACTTGGTATAAATTATACCTTCTACGTAACATAGCTCAAGACCAACTCAGCTCCATATTTCCTCATGCAACTGTCATTTTCAGTGTGTAAATAATCTGGTCTAGTAAAATTTTTTTTAAAAAATGACCACAGACCTATTTAAGGTTCTATATAGGCTGCCCCACTGGCACTTTTCTTTCTAATGGATCCAGAAAAATGTCTGAAATCAACATAGAGAGATAGTCAAAAAGTCCTGAATAAGTGGAATAAAAAAATAGAATCCCCTTGTGCAAAGTACATATTTGGGGTGAAAATTGCAAATCAGTTTAAATTTTATAACATATTGTTTTTATATAAACTACTTGCCAAAGTAATATTTACATGGCATTGAAACTGACCATTTAAATTTCTTCAAGGAACTTTATTTTTATTCCTTGTAGTCACTCACTAGAGAAAAATAAGACAGAGCCACGTTGTCATTTTCCACTATCCATTTTGCCTCTCCATTCACCCAGACTAATAAACTCCAATGCTCTTCAAGAAGTAAATAAGATTACAATACACTACTTGGTCCCTGGAGAGTCCATGGTGTGAGAACATGTCTACTCATTTTAGAATATTAAAATAGAAGTCTATAATCCATTTGCTGCAAGCAACAGCATGACATTCTGAACCACCTTGAAGTTAAAAAACAAAACAAAACAGTTTGAATTCCATTTGATAGTATTTTACCTTTAGTATAGAATAGAGCACTGCGGATTATATTCTTGATGTTATTTTTCAGAGGAGGAAAGCAAATTTATTGTGACATAAAGTACACTGCTAAGACATGTTTTAAGAGTCTAACCAAGATCAGCTTCACTGAAGTGACTGCAGTTCAATTTTCTATAACTGTTCTCAGGTCAAATATTCTAGGAAGAGAGTATAAAACTGTATCCACAGAGAGCAGCATGTTAAATGAAGAAGTAACTTAACTCCATACAACACCTGCCCATAAACCTGGAGAAGTGAAACAAGGTTAACACGATATGCACAATATACATGCATAATCGTGTTTCATAATAAACCGGTAACCTAGTAAGTAAAATGATTCTCTGAGTACGTTGAGCCACTCTAGCAAATTTAATCAAAACCAAAACCAAAGAGGAGGTCATGGTAACCTCTGATTTACAGCCAGTTGATCGGCAAGGACTTGTGATAAGTATTGCAACCTCTACTCTGTATCCTGTCTGTCAGAAGCGCAGATAACAACCCGGGCTTGCTACTGGCATCTGAAGTGGAGGGCAGTCTTATGGGACTGAACCCTTAACCTGTGGGATCTGATGCTATCTCTGGGTAGATAGTTTCAGAATTGAGTTGACTTGTAGGACACCCAGTTGGTGTCCAGAGAATTGCTTGTTGTGTGGGGAACTGTCCCCCTACACAGTGGAATTGAGTCCAGAAGCCAAAAGACTCCCATTTCATGGATGCTGGGAGAAGACCCAGTGCTCCTGGATCCGACACAAAAGATGATTTCTTACTCGTAACAACAGCAGTAGGTGAAGCATCATTTTATTCTTGTGCCAGTTTTCCAAAACCCAATTCTCACAGGGCAATGCCGCAAGGCCTAGTAGATCCTTTCACATACATTGGCTTTTGTTACAGAAAAGGAATCCTGAACTTAAAAATCCTGAATCGGGGCTTCCCTGGTGGCGCAGTGGTTGAGAGTCCACCTGCCGATGCAGGGGACGCGGGTTCGTGCCCCGGTCCGGGAAGATCCCACGTGCCGCGGAGCGGCTGGGCCCGTGAGCCATGGCCGCTGAGCCTGCGCGTCCGGAGCCTGTGCTCCGCAGCGGGAGAGGCCACAACAGTGAGAGGCCCGCGTAGCGCAAAAAAAAAAAAAAAAAAAAAAGAATCCTGAATCGTTGACATTGGGCTACAAGCAAACATGTCCAATCTTTCCCCATAAATATACACTATCATTATTATACTGGACAGTAAACAAACCTGTTCTTGGCTGCAGCAGATTTTCTCTGTCTTTCAAGGCTGTTTGCTATACACACATCCTTGAAAATAAAGTTTAATACGAAAGGGCAGTTAGTGCCTCTGTTCTCAAGATGTGAAGAAATGTGGGAGATTGCCGGACAAAGAGTCTTACAATACAGGGGTAATGACGGTCAGCCGAAGGTTCTACACTGGCAGCCTTAGGAAACAATTACCGAGAGCAGGTTGAGATGTTACAGTAGTAACCACATGAGTGCATGCACGCACATGGGCAAAGGTTTATTTTTTTCTTTTCCTTTTTCACTATTCTCAAGTAAGTAATTAAATTTTATGGTATTGTAGAGGTCAAATAGCTAGCCTAAATAAACTATATGACTGTCTTAAATAACCTAGAAAATATCCACTAGAAATATCTTCCTGGATTAAAGAATGTACATTTCCTGAAAATTACAATTCTGAGTCATTCTGGGTAGATAATTGTACTTCTGAAAAGTACTGCAATTTTAGTGCTAGGTAAATTTCTTAATTTAAAAGTTATGTGAATTAGGTACTGTGGAAACTAATTACCTATTACGATTTGTATTTAGCCTAGCAGTATTTTATATATTACATATTGCCTAATAAAGAATAACTACAGGTTTAATCTACATGCATAAGTATTTTGTGTCTATGAGTATATTGTCTCTCTCGTTTATAAGCTTGAATCTTATTCAAAGGATCATTCTCTTAAAAATACATTGGTTACTCAGAGATCAGAGTTTTAATCACCTTTTGATTATAATATTGGAAATTCACATTAAAAAGTTTACTTCATGATATTAACTATAAAATAACCTCTTAAGTACTTGATGTTTACTCTAGAACCTCAATTTATTTATCAGTTTTTATGTGGGTGCTAATTTGATTTTTGCCATTACTGAATTTGTATATCCAGGCACATTTTTACTCTAATTTACTCTAATTTAGATGACTGTTTCACTCTTCATTCAGAACATTATTCTTCCCTGTGGGTATAAAGATAGTATAGCATAAGTTTTTGAAAGCAGGGATAATGAGAATTTGTATAACATGTACAACAGGTGTGTAGGATACATTCTCCCTCTTTTGAAGCATCTCTCTCACAGCTTTGTCATGGACTGTTGTTTCGTGGGTGTAAAAGCCTCTCCTATTTGATAGGTTTTATTGTACAGACACCTGAAATGTGTAATTGGGATTTCTTCTACCTTTTCATTTCTGATCAATGCATGATGATATCCTTATTTAAAGCTATAATCAGTTGTATTCATCATTTAGCAAGACTATCGTGATTTTTTTGTCTTCTTGTTCCCTTAAAGAAAGATACAATTTTAATACTTAGATGTTACCTTGGTGATTGTCTTTTCAACTTTTACAAAAAACTTTTTTCGAATTATTTATTCCCTTTTCCTTAGAAATTTACCTCTTAGCTTGTAACTATTTACATTATTATTCCATGTATAAACTTTCATGTTATTTTGCAGCTGAGAAAAATTTTCTTGCTCAAAAGTGAAAAATAAAGGTGTTTCTATGTTTGGCAGGGCAATCAGGAAACTCAGAATATTTTTCTAGTTTGCTAGGAAATGACCTTTTTTTAGAAAATAATAATTTTACTTATTAGATATTAATTTTAATGATGTCAGAAACCATTACTTAAATTTTTTTCAATTAGAAAAAAACTACCTGTATATTTGAAATTATATAGTGACATTAGTTTCATTGGTACTTCTGAACAAATGACCAAACTAAGCTATTTAACCACACAAATAAATTATCTGACAATTTTTCTGTCTGGAGTCCAGCATAGAATGGCTGGGTTATCTGCTCAGGATATCTCAATGCTGAAATCAAGATGTTGGTAGGACTGAGTTTTTGTCTGAGTTTTAGAACAAAACTGTTCTAAACACATTCTTGTTAGAGAATTCTGTTCTTTGTGTTTGTATGAATGGATTCCTCACTCCTTTGCCTGCTATAAGAGGAAGACTGCTCTACAGGCCTGAAGGTCATCTACCTTCCTTCCCACGTGGGTCCCCTCATCTTCCAGGTAACTATTATGTATCAAACCAGTCTAGTGCTTTGAATCTTTGACTTGCTCTTCTGTGACCAATCAGAAAAAAAACTCTCTACTTTAAAAAAAAACCTATGCATTTAGATCAGACCTACAGGAATAATCTTCTCTTAAGGTCAATTGTGCCATTTAACATAATCAAATCATAGGAATAAAATACATCATATTCAGAGTCCCAGGGATTATGTGGTGATTGTACAACAGGAGGATATAGAATATATTAGGAGAGCTTTTAGAATTCTGCCTACTATAATTGTCAACACGTAGAATATGTTGGAACATTTACTCACACTTTCCTTGCTTAAAGATAAAAGTTTCTGGGATATTTTAAAATATTCTAATCAAGTATGATTTTTAAAATATTACAGATATTTATCATCTTACAGATAAATTTATGTCTTTTATAAAATATTTTTATCATCCTTTTAAATTGATTGAAGCACTGATTTTGACAATAAGGTTATACTTTTATTATTCATTTTCTTGTAAAAAATAAATTCTCGAATCCATAAAATCTCTAATGGTACTCTAATAGATTTAATTATATATATACATATATACATATATATATTTGGAAAATTAATAGGTACTAAAGATGATTCACTATTTTATTTGATCTAATTTATTACTGTATAACCACGCCAACGATTTCCATAACTCTAGATGTAGACACACCCCAATATTTGATCAAGTTTTTATTTGCAGTTATTTGAGATCAGTTGGTGCTAAGTACAAAGGATATATATTTTCAAAAACATTTTAACAAAGATCTAATTAAATAATATTGATTAAATATTTTGTTTTTCTTAACATATAGTTTAATTTAGAAAATGCAAAAATATTTTAAGACTAGTTAATGCAGAAAAATTCTAGAAAACTAACTTACATAAAAATAATTTAAAACATATAGAGATTTATGTTTCAGCATAGTTTAAAAAAGCCACAGATGTGAAAGAAAAAAAGGATATAATGGCATTTTAATTTTAATTTGGTGGGGTAATGTTTATAGGACTAAAATTTTGATCTGGGGAAAGCTCAGGATCAAATCAAATTAAATACATTTATAAAATTATTTTAAATATTGAAAATGCTCAACAAATTAAAAAATACTGTATATGATTTAAATTTTTGAGATATAATTTACAAACTTTATAAACTTTATCCTGGGCAACACAAAGGCACATTGTACACAACAGAATACTTATCCAAAATTTTAAACAGAAAATGTTTTTCCTAAGGCAGAAAAATGAATTCTTTGAACTAAAACAAGAAGTAAAAAGCTCAGAAAATTCAATCATGTATGTAATCTTGAATTAGGAGAACTTTTTAAAATTTAATTTAATTTATTTATTTTTATACAGCAGGTTCTTATTAGTTACCTATTTTATACATATTAGAGTATACATGTCAATCCCAATCTCCCAATTCATCCCACCACCACCCCTTCCCCACTTGCCCCCCTTGGTGGTGTCCATACTTTTGTTCTCTACATTTGTGTCTCTACTTCTGCCTTGCAAACAGGTTCATCTGTATTGTTTTTCCAGATTCCACATATATGTGTTAATATACAATATTTGTTTTTCTCTTTCTGACTTCACTCTGTATGACAGTCTCTAGGTTCTTCCATGTCTCTATAAATGACCCAATTTTGTTCCTTTTTATGGCGAGTAATATTCCATTGTATATATGTACCACATCTTATTTATCCATTTGTCTGTCAGTGGGCATTTAGATTACTTCCATGACGTGGTTATTGTAAATAGTGCGGCAGTGAACATTGGGGTGCATGTGTCTTTTTGAATTATGGTTTTCTCTGGGTATATGCCCAGTAGTCGGACTGCTGGGTCAAATGAGGAGAATTTGACGTTATGTTTTTGAGGGAGCTTCTGTTTATATTATGTCATTAAATATATGTAATGTGCCATAGCATTTGTGGAACATGGAATTCAAATTACTTACTGAATAGTTCCCTTGGTAATGTTTTTCTTTGAAGTCCTATTTATGAAATTGTAAATTCCCTTACTGATATTATATATTAACCTATTTTCTGCCAAACTTGAGCTTATAATTCATTTAAATAAAATCAATGTTTAGTGTATATTCCTTTGTTTTCTTTCAGAAATCAGTAATTACATGTGAGAATATAGTTTTTAGTTTAGGGGTTATTAAACACCCAAGGAATCATAACCATTAAATGGAGGAGATCATGTAGTCTCAATTTAATATTTTTTGCTGCATCTGTTAAAGGGCACTGGGCACGATTCAGTTCACATACTTTCAGAGAATCTCATAGATGTTATCTTTGAAAGATAATAACTATGAGTAATCACAGTGAGAAATTAGTCAGAAGAGCATTATTAGAAACTATTGGGATCTCCCAATGAAAGGAAAGTATTAGAGAATTCCTGGGGTGCATGCTTTGTCATTGTGCCCTGGGAAGACCATTCAAACTACATGAATGATCCACATGAATGAAACATGTAATTTCAGAATTAGGGCTAGAGCAACTCTAAAGAAATGAATCATGTTCCATAACAATATGCAAATAAGGTTGAAAAATCTATCCAAAAAGTGGGGGGGAGGGCATCCTTACATTAGTTAAAGTTTAGTTGCATGTAGTGCACTTTTATTATTTTCTTAAGCTCTGCTTAAAATTCTTTCTGATATAAAACTATGATTTGTCTGGCATACACATATAATAGAGTCCTACCTTTTTGAGTAACAATTGTTTATATCATTTTACATATGATAAAAATTATAATTATCTGCTAAATTACAAAGATATATTTTGTACACAGACAGGAACAAAACATTCCTAAAATAAATGACATTCTTAGGTTTATTTCTTTTAAAACCCTCCCAAAATATTTTACAGTGCTTTTTTTTTTAAACCCTTATTTATTTGTTTGTTTGTTTGTTTTTAACATCTTTATTGGAGTATAATTGCTTTACGATGTTGTGTTAGTTTCTGCTTTACAACAAAGTGAATCAGCTATATGTATACATATATCCCCATATCCCCTCCCTCGTGAGCCTCCCTCCCACCCTCCCTATCCCACCCCTTTAGGTGGTCACAAAGCAACAAGCTGATCTCCCTATGCGATGCAGCTGCTTCCCACTAGCTATCTATTTTACATTTGGTAGTGTATATATGTCAATGTTACTCTCTCACTTCGTGTAATACCTGTTAAACTTAAGCAAGTACAAATATTATTTAGTATTTTATTTACTATGACTAGAAAAATCTTATATTGTGCGAAATATTCATATATCTATAGAAAAAATGGTAGCAGTTAATTATTATTTTTATTCTAATCCTTTTATTTTAGTACAAGGCTAGGTCCACATTCTGTGCTCAGTTAATTACTAGACCTTTGAATCATTAGATAAAATTTGTAAATCCTTATTGTGTTTTCTATTTACAGAACACAGAGCTTTTTGTTTTTCATTTTCTGGGATTAGTTATGTAAGCTTTACATTTTTTTTCCAGAAAAGTATTTGATAGAATTGATGTACATTATAATACATTATTACTATTTTTACTAGAGCTTGGGTCAAAAAGTAAAAATCATTATATTATTAAATATTGTTTAAGTAAGCATAGTTAGCAGCTTGCCATTATAGCAATTACAATAGTTAACAACAAAATTCTTGCAGAAAATTCCATCTTGGACTTTCAACTATAAATATTTCTTTGGTTATATAGGATTTACTACCTTCGCCTGAACTGAAGTAGGAACTCATTAATGAGAAGTGATTAATTAGAAACCTGTTGAAAACATCTTCTGAAGATAGTTAAATTAGGCTTTTCATTTTTTCCCCCAGATAGAGTTTTATACTAATTGGATTTTTTTCCTATTCAATGACGATTTGTGATTTGGGAAGTACTGTTCTTGCTTTAATATCTTTCAAGTTCACAGATGAAAAGAAAATGTACAGTTTGATTTTATATATTTTTTCTTTTATGTGGAATAGATCCATTCAATCTAATGTTGTATGAACTTGGCAGACTATCTGAGAGCACAGAAAGGCCAGCAATCCGTAGGAATTCCATGAGGTCATTTACTGCACCAGAATCTTTAGAGAGATAAGTGACAATACTAAAGAAATAATGTGACCAGCAAACAAACAAATAAATGAGTTAATCACCCTCAAATGCCTGTCTCTATATCTATATTGTTACTGATTGGAGGAATTTCAGTTGTTTAATTTCTCATCACTAGTGTTAAATAATTATACCTAAAATTAGAGCCATTTCAAAATGTTTCCAAGTGCTTATTTTTCTCCATAGTATGGTGGCATGATAGTAGACTCATTAAATTGAAATGGAGAACATATTCTAAAAGATGATTACTGCATTTTGCTTTATGTGAAGCAAAAAGCTTTGCAAGCCTTGGTTAATAAGTAATAGCATTTCAGGGATGAAGAAGATGATTATAGAGATCTACTAACCCCCAAACCTCCAACGTGCATTGAATTTCCTTTCTAAAAATAGTGTCATGCAAATAAAAAGCTAACACCCATGATTTGCTTAGCATTGCAAAAACAAAAACAAAAAGGCAAAAATCAAAGACTGTCCAAACGTTTGAGAAGAAAGTGAATTTATTATGTGGATTGTGTATTATAATTCAAATTAGCTTGCCCAATGCCAAAAATAACTTTTCTTTTTGAAATATTTATTTTATATGGTCTTGACAAAATTGTCAGGATTAAACCTGCATTCTGCTACATTACAGCCAGAGACTCAGATTGTGCATATCATTTAACCCTTACTTCACCATCCTCCTCAGCTCCCTTTAAAAATAACTAACTTAGAAAAAATAAAATTTGAGACAAATTTATGGATAGACTTGTATTATATGAATCCAATTTTGTTCTCCTCCAAAATAAACTGCTCTCCTAGTGAGAATTCCCATGCAACATTTCAGCTTGGCAAATTGACTTTATAAAGGCAAATCTCCTGACGTTAAGTATGGTAAGGAAGTGACCTGGCTAAGTCGCTAACTTAAGTGTCTGTGTCTCAGGTTTTTCTCTGTAAATTCAGGACTTTAAATAAAATAATCTAACGTCCCTGCCAACACTAAGTCTTATACCTTAGTGTAAAAAGGAGTTAAGAAGGAGACCAATTGCGTGGCTCTGGGAAATCTAAATTGTTCCTCAGTTTTCTTATTTGTAAGTCTCTCTTCCACCAACCTCAGAATCCTTTGTGTGAAGATAGTTATTATTAGATAAATGTTCAAAAAATGTTTAAATGTCATATAAATGTAAGTGATAGGAGACTGTTATGAAATCATTTTCTGTAACTTTAGACACTTCTTATAACTTAGGTACATTTAAATTTTCTTTATATCATATGAAGTGACAACTCCACATATATTTTTCAATTTTAATTAGTAAATGCACTGCTGTTTGATAACAATCATGTTCAATTTATTATCCTCGAGTCATTTGTCCTGAAAACAATGTATAGTATCTAGAAAAATTGTACTTTTTTCTATTTTTAAAAGGCTTGTAATTTGCTTTGTAAACATTATCAAATGTATATTTTGTAAATGTTTTATTTTGAATATTTAATAGTGATGTCTACATAAGTATGAAATACGGTTTAAAATTTCTGGTTATGTAACTTCAAAAATACGAAGAATTATATGAGTCTCAACTTGACCTCTCTCCAATCCCGATTTCTTATAGCCCTCTCTGTGCTCATCACTCTGTATTTCCCCTTACCTATCTAAACCCAACAAACCGTTAGGTCCAACAGGAGCAAAGACCTACCATTTCTATCAACTTTTTACTGTCCAGAATCTCTTCAGCTCCCCTCTATTCTCCTTACACAACTTAAAATTTAATGGTTAACCACAGAAATTACTAAATTTTGTGCAACTTCAACTCATTTGCCTTTCCCTACTGATCCCCACTGCCAAAACTACAATCTTGGTTAAATCCAACTGTTGGTGTAATCCTTGACTGCAACCATGTAGACAGCATGTCTTGAAAAAAATATGCTAATGATTTCCACATTTTTATCTCTGGCCAAAATTCTCCCCCGAGCTTCAGATTCATATTGATATATCCATATTCCTATGCAACTTCTCCATTTAGATATTTAGTAAACATCTCAAAGACGATATGCCCTCAACTGTCAAAATCTTCACCTGAAGCACCCCTCATTTTACTGAAGTTCACTCTGTCTTTCCAATTGTTCATTCTAACAACTTCAGAGTCATCATGATCCCTCTTCTTGAGTATCCAAGAATCAGTCCATCTTTTGGGAAATCCTGTTGATTCGAAATTGCCCCAAATCTATTTTTTCCTCTCTACGTCTATATTTACCTTCGTGTTCCACATTACCATCATCTCTCCCTTTGATTGTCTCGTATCTCCTTACTTTTGCACTGGCGCATCTCAGTCAAGTATCAACAAAGAAATGAGAGTGATCATGGTATTCCCTTTACTCAGTGGTCTCCACTTGGTTTTCACTTCACTCAAAATTCTTACAAAGACCCATAAGACCCTTTACAATCTAATATAGTCCACATCCCATTATCTTGCTGCCCTCACTCTTAAGATTTTTCCCTCATTTGTTCCATTCCCAAGCTCTCACCCGCCTTTTTTTTTCAAACTTTGTAGACTCCTTACCTTGCATTCATTTCCTATAAATGTAATCCTCTTTCTGCAGATAGCCAGATGGCTCAACAATTTACCTCCTACATAATTTTGCTCAAATGTCCTCAAAGTGGTGCCTTAGCTAACTATGTCACTAAATGTTTCAACTCTCTAAACTCTCCTAATTTCTCTTCTCCTTGTTGATTTTCCTCCTTGGAACAATCTGATATACCATATATTTTACATATATATTGTTTATTGTCTCTTCCTCCACTAGAATTTACATTTCTTAAGACTAAGGATTTTTTAAATTAATTTTTCTGGAGTATGGTTGCTTTACAATGTTGTCTGCACAAAAAAATGAATCAGCCATACACATACAGATATCACCCTCCCTTTTGGACTTCCCTCCCATTTAGGTTACCACAGTGCATTAGGTAGAGTTATCTGTGCTAAACAGTATGTTCCCATCAGTTGTCTGTTTTATACATATCAATAATGTATATGTGTCAATCACAGTCTCCCAGTTCCTCCCACAGGATTTTGACTATTGTGTTCACTTTGTAATCTACACCTGTAATCAGTGCCTGGCACTGCAACAAAGGTAGATTATTTTGAAATTTTCTTTTAAAACTGTTCTTTGGATTACAAGAACTGCAAGATTCATCTCAATGAAAGGGTCTATGATGACTTTAAAAGACACATTCATAATAAGATACCCTCTTGGGCACTTACAGTGATTTTTAATATAAAAAATATTTTTAAAATCCTGTTGGAATAGATCCTTAATTACTTTCATAGACTACCTAATGACAAATAGAAAATCTCAGCTTGGGAATTGATGAGGTTTTTGGTTTACTTTTTTATTCTTAAAGGACATTACAGCATTAAAAGGTCCTCATAAACTTTACCTACAAAATATCTACTTAACTGGGTAAAAAGTCAAGAAGTATCTGCTATAAAACCTAGAGGCATTATTAGAAATTTTTATATTTTAGGGACTTCCCTGGTGGCAGAGTTGTTGGGAGTCATAATAATCATAATAACCATCATAATCTAGTCTGAGTCCCTGAGAGCAGTAAACAAAATTTTAGAAATCTTTTAAGCATGAGACATCATGCTATCACTGAAATCACAGAGAAATTTAAATCCTGACATAGCACTGATTATAATCTGATGGAGAGATAGATATTCAAGAGTTGGGTAGAAATACTTAAGCTTTGCTTTATTTCCCAATTCTTACTTGTTTTATTCTCTTTACCCAGAATATAGAATGGAGGCAAGAAATTATAAAGAAAAGAAAGTGGGGGTGGAGCAGGGAGAGAGAGAGAAATTTAATAATATCATATAAAATACTTGGGATGAGTAAAAGTGAATAGAGAGATTGATTTTTCATTTACATTGTTTAGCTAACCTCTATTCTACTCTCTTTCAGTAAAGGATAAGAGACTAATGGTCAATAATTATGGCTTAGAGGCCTCAGTATTCAATAAACAGAAGTTTGAAAGAAAAAATATGTGTCAATAGGGTGGTAGATTCTTCTTTTTTTTGAACATACTATATTATACTCATGCATTATATCTATGAGATGAATTCCTGGAAATATAATTGCTAGAGGGGTTGGAATTCAATGGTTTTGATGACAGTGATGATAATTATGAAACCAGTCACTACCTTTTATTGTTCTTCTGCAATGATGAGAGGTATAGCACAGATGACTTTCATTCAATTCCTCTGACCATTTTTGTTTCTGAGGCTTTTGGCAAGGCACCTAAGTGCAGCAAACCTCAGGTTCCTCATCTATAAAATGGGAAAATAATTGTTTTCACCTTAAAAGATTGTTATTTGGATTAAATGCACAAGTATTTGTGTCTGTTACATAGAAAATGCTCAGTAATTATGAGCTATTTTTTATTTTTAAAATATTTTTATTTTTTTAAACTTTTTATTTTATATTGGAGTAGAGTTGATTAACAATGTTGTGATAGTTTCAGGTGTACAGCAAAGTGATTCAATTATACATATACATATATCTATTCTTTTTCAAATTCTTTTCCCATTTAGCTTGTTACATAATATTGAGCAGAGTTCCCTGTGCTATACAGTAGGTCATTGTTGGTTATCCATTTTAAATATAGCAATGTGTACATCTCAAGAGATGGTAGATTCTTCTAATCATGGAAGCCTCCATATATTCCCTCAATCTTATTTTTTCTTTTACTATTTTTTTATATTATGCTCCTCTGAGCATACAACTCTACAGAACCATTTAGCTGTTTCACTCCCTAACCTAGTAGCACAATTCTTGGGAGAGATAGCCCTGATTTGGCGCAGACTCAGAAAGATTCCTGTTTAGACAATAAATTATATAGTCATTTAAGACATGATCCAAAGGAGGGTAAGAGTAAGGAGAGAGAAAAATCATGTTTTGATAAACAATAGTCATCCTTGAAAGATAAATGTTTTATTTCTAGGCAATGTTTTATTCTTAGGAAAAGGAAAGCTACACCCCCAGGCAGGATGTAATGATTAATTTTATGTATCAGCTTGGCTAGTGTGTAGTACCCAGTTGTTTAGTCAAACACCAGCTTAAATGTTGATGTGAAGATATTTTTTTAGATGGATTAATATTTACTATCAGTAGACTTGAAGTACTACCATTCTTAATGGGGGTGAACGTCATCCAACCAATTGAAGGCCTTAAAAACAAAGACTGAAATTTCCAGAAGAAAGAATTCTGCCTGAAAATAGCAACATAAAAACCCTGTCTGAATTTTCTACTTACAGGCTGCCCGGCAGATTTCAGAATGGCCAGCTGTCATAACTGTATGAGCCAATTCATTAAAATATCTCTCTGTCTCTTATATATCTCAGATAGAGATATATGACATAGACATAGATATATACAAAGAAGGATATAAATATAGAGAGATATCTTCCGTTTCCTCAGGAGAACCCTGACTCATACACAGTGTTAAGATGAGAGGTTCAGGTAACTGAGAGAAGAGCAGAACAATGGAATATGTGGGGGGTGGGGTAGAGATGAACACAGACCATTTTGTGAGAAGAAGGTAAAAAAAACAAAAGACAATAGATTGGTTCAGGATAGCAGAAGGACATGTGCTCACTCCCTCTCGCGAGAGTTCCAGAATCACAACTAACTGCTGAACAATCATTGATAGAAAGACACGGGAACTCACCAAAAAAGATACCCCACATCCAAGACAAAGGAGAAGCCACAATGAGAGGGTATGAAGGGCTCAATCACAATGAAATCAAATCCCATAACCACTGGGTGGGTGACTCACAAACTGGAGAACATTTATATCACAGAAGTCCACCTACTGGAGTGAAGGTTCTGAGCTTCATGTCAGGCTTCCCAACCTGGGGGTCTGGCAATGGGAGGAGGAATTCCCAGTGAATCAGACTTTAAAGGCTAGTGGGATTTGATTGCAGGACTTCGACAGGACTGGGGGAAACAGAAACTCCATTCTTGGAGGGCACACACAAAGTAGTGTGTGCATCAGGACCCAGGGCGGAAGGAGCAGTGACCCTGTAGGAGACTGAACCAGACCTACCTGCTAGTGTTGGAAGGTCTCCTGCAGAGGCAGGGAGCAGCTGTGGCTCACTGCAGGAACAAAGACATTGGCAGCAGAATTTTTGGAATTAGTCTTTGGCGTAAGCCCTCTGCCATTAGCGACATCAAAGAACCTGTAAGCTCCAGTGCTGGGTCACCTCAGACCAAACAACCAACAGGGAGGGAACTCAGACCCACCCATCAACAGACAAGTGGATTAAAGTTTTACTGAGCCCTGCCCACCAGAGCAACATCCAGCTCTATGCACCACAAGTCCCTCCCATCAGGAAATTGCACACACCTCTTAGATAGCCTCGTCCACCAGAAGGCAGACAACAGAAGCAAGAAGAACTACAATCCTGCTGCCTGTGGAACGAAAACCACATTCATAGAAAGAGAGGCAAAATGAAAATTCAGAGGACTACATACCAGATGAAGGAACAAGATAAAAACCCAGAGAAACAACTAAATGAAGTGGAGATAGGCACCCTTCCAGAAAAAGAATACAGACTAATCATAGTGAAGATAATACAGGACCTCGGAAAAAGAATGGAAGCAAAGATAAAGAAGATGCAAGAAATGTTTAACAAAGACCTAGAAGAATTAAAGAGCAAACACCTGGAAAAATTAAAGAACAAAGAGAGATGAACAATACAATAACTGAAATGAAAAATACACTAGAAGGAATCAATAGCAGAATAACTGAAGCAGAAGAACAGATAATTGACCTGGAAGACAGAATGGTGGAAATCACTAGTGCAGAACAGAATAAAGAAAAAAGAATGAAAAGAAATGAAGGGAGCCTGAGACACCTCTGGGACAACATTAAAGACACCAATATTCAAATAATAGGAGTCCCAGAAGGAGAAGAGAGAGAGGAAGGACCTGAGAAAATAATTGAAGAGATTATAGTTGAAAATTTCCCAAACATGGGAAAGGAAATAACCATTCAAGTCCAGGAAGCACAGAGAGTCCCAGGCAGGATAAACACAAGGAGAAACACGCTGAGACACATAGTAATCAAATTGATGAAAATTACAAAGAAAAATTATTGAAAGCAACAAGGGAAAAGTGACAAATAACATACAAGGGAACTCCCATAAGGTTAACAGCTGATTTCTCAGCAGAAACTCTACAAGCCAGAAGGGAG
>NC_041217.1:12279278-12298930 GCF_002837175.3 Physeter macrocephalus | reverse complement strand
TAGGGGTCCCAGAAGAAGAAGAGAAAAAGAAAGGGTCTGAGAAAATATTTGAGAAGATTATAGTCAAAAACTTCCCTAACATGGGAAAGAACCACCCAAGTCCAGGAAGCACAGAGAGTCCCAGGCAGGATAAACACAAGGAGAAACACGCTGAGACACATAGTAATCAAATTGATGAAAATTACAAAGAAAAATTATTGAAAGCAACAAGGGAAAAGTGACAAATAACATACAAGGAAACTCCCATAAGGTTAACAGCTGATTTCTCAGCAGAAACTCTACAAGCCAGAAGGGAGGGGCACAATATATTTAAAGTGATGAAAGGGAAGAACCTACAAAAAAGATTACTCTACCCAGCAAGGATCTCATTCAGATTTGAGGAGAAATCAAAAGCTTAGAGATAAGCAAAAGCTAAGAGAAGTTAGCACCATCAAACCAGCTCTATAACAAATGCTAAAGGAACTTCTCTAAGTGGGAAACACAAGAGAAGAAAAGGACCTACAAAAACAAACCCAAAACAACTAAGAAAATAGTAATAGGAACATACATATCAATAATTACCTTAATGTGAATGGATTAAATGCACCAACAAAAAGACACAGGCTCACTGAATGGATACAAAAACAAGACCCGTATATATGCTATCTACAACAGACCCATTTCAGACCTAGGGACACATACAGACTGAAAGTGAGGGGATGGAAAAAGATATTCCATGCAAATGGAAATCAAAAGAAGGAAGAGTAGCAATACTCATATCAGAAAAAATAGACTTTAAAATAAAGAGTGTTACAAGAGACAAGGAAGGACACTACATAATGATCAAGGGATCAATTCAAGAAGAACATATAACAATTATAAATATATATGCACCTAACATAAGACCATCTCAATGTATAAGGCAAATACTAACAGCTTTAAAAGAGGAAATTGACAGTAACACAATAATAGTAGGGGACTTTCACACCTCACTTACACCGATGGACAGATCATCCAGACAGAATATTAATAAGGAAACACAGCTTTAAATGACACACTAGACCAGATAGATTTCATTGATATCTATAGGACATTCTATCCAAAAAGAGCAGATTACACTTTCTTCTCAAGTGCACATTGAACATTCTCCAGGATAAATCACATCTTGTGTCACAAATCAAGCCTCGGCAAATTTAAGAAAATTGAAATCATATCAAGCATCTCTTCCCACCACAACACTATGAGATTAGAAATAAATTACAGGGAAAAAACGTAAAAACACAAACACATGGAGGCTAAACAATACACTACTAAATAACCAAGAGATCACTGAAAAAAATCAAAGAAGAAATAAAAAAATACCTAGAGACAAATTTCAATGAAAACATGATGATCCAAAACCTATGGGAGGTAGCAAAACCAGTTCTAAGAGGGAAGTTTGTAGCAATACAATCCTACCTCAAGAAACAAGAAAAATCTCAAATAAACAATCTAAACTTACACCTAAAGGCACTAGAGAAAGAAGAACAAAAAAACCCCAAAGTTAGTAGAAGGAAAGAAGTCATAAAGATCAGAGCAGAAATAAATGAAATAGAAACAAAGAAAACAATAGCAAAGATCAATACAACTAAAAGATGGTTCTTTGAGAAAATAACAAAAATTGATAAATCTTTAGCCAGACTCATCAATAAAAAGAGGGAGAGGACTCAAATCAGCAAACTTAGAAATGAAAAAGGAGAAATCACAACTAACACCACAGATATACAAAGGATCATAGGAGACTACTACAAACAACTATATGCCAATAAAATGGACAACCATGAAGAAATGGACAAATTCTTGGAAAGGTACAATTTTCCAAGACTGAACCAAAGAAAATTAGAAGATATAAACAGATGAATCACAAGTAATGAAATTGAAACTGTGTTTAAAAGTCTTCCAACAAACAAAAGTCCAGGACCAGATGGCTTCACAGGTTAATTCTATCAAATATTTACAGATGAGCTAACATCCATCATTCTCAAACTCTTCCAAAAAATTGCAGAGGAAGGAACACTCCCAGACTCATTCTATGAGGCCACCATCACCCCAACACCAACCCCAGAGATACTCCAATAAAAGAAAATTACAGACCAATATCATTCATGAATATAGATGCAAAAATCCTCAACAAAATACTAACAAACAGAATCCAGCAACACATTAAGAGGATCATACATCATGATCAAGTGGGATTTATCCCAGGGATGCAAGGATTCTTCAATATATGCAAATTAATCAATGTGATACACCATATTAACAAACTGAAGAATAAAAACTATATGATCATCTCAATAGAGGTAGAAAAAGCTTTTGAACAAATTCGACACCCATTTATGATAAAAAGTCTCCAGTAAGTGGGCACAGACAGAACGTACCTCAACATAATAAAGGCTGTATATGGCAAACTCACAGCAAACATCATTCTCAATGGTGAAAAACTGAAAGCGTTTCCACTAAGATCAAGAACAAGACAAGGTTGTCCACTCTCACCACTATTATTCAACATAGTTTTGGAAGTCCTAGCCACAGCAATCAGAGAAGAAAAAGAAATAAAAGGAATACAAATTGGAAAAGAAGAAGTAAAATTGTCAATGTTTGCAGATGACATGATACTATACATAGATAATCCTAAAGTAGCCACCAGAAAACTACTAGAGCTAATAAATGAATTTGGTAATGTTGCAGATACAATATTAATGCACAGAAATCTCTTGCATTCCTATACACTACAATGAAAGATCAGAAAGAGAAATCAAGGAAACAATCCCATTCACCATTGCAACAGAAAAAATAAAATACCTAGGAATAAACCTACCTAAGGAGGTAAAATACCTGTACTCAGTAAACTACAAGATATGGATGAAAGAAATCAAAGATAACACAAAGAGATGGAGTGATATACCATGTTCTTGGATCGGAAGAATCAATATTGTGAAAATTACTATACTACCCAAAGCAATCTACAGATTCAGTGCAATCCCTATCAAATTACCAATGGCATTATTTACAGAACTAGAACAAAATCTTAAAATTTGTTTGGAGACACAAAAGATCCCGAATAGCCAAAGCAATCTTGAGGGAAAAAAACGGAGCTGGAGGAATCAGACTCCCTCACTTCAGACTATAATACAAAGCTACAGTAATCAAGACAGTATGGTACTGGCACAAAAACAGAAATATAGATCAATGGAACAGGATAGAAAGCCCAGAGATAAACCCATGCACCTATGGCAAACTAAACTTTGACAAAGGAGGCAAGTATATATGATGGAGAAATGACAATAAGTGGTGCTGGGAAAACTGGGCAGTTACATGTAAAAGAATGAAATTAGAACACTCCCTGACACCATACAAAAATATAAACTCAAAATGGATTAAAGACCTAAATGTAAGACTGGACACTATAAAGCTCTTAGAGAAAAACATAGGAAGAACACTCTGACATAAATCACAACAAGCTCAATATTAAAAAACAAACAACCCAATCCAAAAATGAGCAGAAGATCTAAATAGACATTTCTCCATAGAAGGCATAAATATGGCCAAGAGTACATGAAAAGAAGCTTAACATCACTATTTATTAGAGAAATGCAAATCAAAACTAAAATGAGGTATCACCTCATAGCAGTTAGACTTGGCATCATCAGAAGATCTACACACAACAAATGCTTGGAGAGGGTGTGGATAAAAGGGAACCCTCTTGCACTGTTGGTGGGAATGTAAATTGATACAGCCACTATGAAAACAGTATAGAGGTTCCTTAAAAAACTAACAATAGAATTACCATATGACCCAGCAATCGCACTACTGGGCATATACCCAGAGAAAACCATAATTCAAAAGACACATGCACCCCAATGTTCATTGCAGCCCTATTTACAATAGCCAGGTCATGGAAGTAACCTAAATGTCCATTGACAGGTTGGATAAAGAGGATGTGGTACATATATACAATGGAATATTACTCAGCCATAAAAGGAATGAAATTGTGCCATTTGCAGAGACGTGGATGGACATAGATACTGTTATACGGAGTGAAGTAAGTCAGAAAGAGAAAAACAAATATCGTATATTAAAGCATATATGTGGAATCTAGAAAAATGGTACAGGTGAACAGGTTTGCAAGGCAGAAATAGAGACACAGATGTAGAGAACAAACGTATGGACCCCAAGGAGGAAAAGGAGGGGGCGGGTGGTGGTGCTGGTGGTGGGATGAACTGGGCGATTGGGATTGATGTATATATATACACTAATATGTATAAAATAGATAACTAATAAAAACAATGGTTAAAAAAAGAAAGGACATATGGTAAGCAGTGACTGATTAAATTCGGCTTGGTATCTTTAATCATTAATGAATGTGTGTCAGGATCAATTTGCCTATGAGTATTTACTTATACTTGAGCTGGGTTTTTTTTTTGTGTGTGTGTGTGTGTGTTACGTGGACCTCTCACTGTTGTGGCCTCTCCAGTTGCGGAGCACAGGCTCTGGACGTGCAGGGTCAGCAGCCATGGCTCATGGGCCCAGCTGCTCCGCGGCAGGTGGGATCCTCCCGGACCGGGGCACGAACCCATGTCCCCTGCATCGGCAAGTGGACTGTCAACCACTGCGCCACCAGGGAAGCCCTTTGAGCTGTTTCTTAACTCTAGACACTACCAAATAGGAGAGGAAAAATTTTCCTTGGTTACATAAGGGTAATGATAATTATTAGATTTTTTAACATATTTTTTAATATTTTGTACAAAATTCCTTGGTACAATATTATTCATGTCAGTACTGTGAACTGGTTTACTTTTAATATTGCTTTTACATTAAATTCTATTATGTATATGTTCAGTGTTCTATTCCTAATGTTTTATTACTATTTTATTCTTATTTTATTTGCTTCAAGCTTAAACCTTTTGCAAATAAAGTCAAAATTTTATTATTGTGTTTGGCCAAAGCCCACTTAAAAAATTAGTTTATGGGGGAAATAGACTCAATTTTTGCCTGTTTTTTTGGTTGGATTACATTTTATTAGGAATAGTTTGCATGTGCCTAATGACGGGAGCTATCCAAGAATAAGTGCTGAAATTTTGGAAACAGTTGCTGGTTTAATTAAGGCTTATTAGCAACACTTTGTGGGTGAGAGTATATGCAAGTACTGTGTGCAGAAGTGTAGATTTAAGTCTGTAATGCTGACATAATTATTAACAGTACTTTTTTTATTCTCAAAAAGTTCTATTTGTACAATAAATTACACAGCCTTTCTAGCCATGGTCCAAAGGAGGATAGAGTTCAGATGGAGGAGAATCAGTTTTTAAGCTCCCTTTATCTTATGTCAAGAGATGAGTAATGTGCATCCAAAACCAAGTTCATTCCCATGCTCTGAAGTATCTCTTTTCTTCATGCTGTGCATTTTTCCATAGTGGAATATTAACATTATCATGCAACCTGTATTCATACAGGCTTTGCCCCCTACTCTGGGAGACATCTGTACTGGTCACAGGACCTCTCCTGGCCATCAGTGTGACAGGTGTGGAGTAGCCAGAGAGGGGTACGAATTGTGTTGAAACAACAGACCAAACACTTGAGATAGTACAGTCTTGCCCAAAGTGGGTCCAGAAAGCAATAAATTGGTTTCCAAGCAACAAAAATACCACAGACATGTATAAGGCTATCTAAATGGAAAAAGACGGAGCTTGGGTCTGCAATTGTTTTCTTTGGAGTTGAACAACAGCTCACAAGTGAGGCACAGGGAGATACTTCCAAAGGTGAGGAGAGCAAATCTAGGAAGAGCGGTATTTCCTATTATATATTTAAAGATTGTTAAGTAATGTTCATTCAGTACATTGAAGCTATGAAAAGAGTATGCAGAATGCTCATTGAACTCAGACAACCAGATTAGAGGCTAATATCCAGAGGTGAAAAGTAGGAAAAAGGGCCATAGAAAAGGGGCTTCCCTGGTGGCGCAGTGATTGAGAGTCCGCCTGCCGATGCAGGGGACGCGGGTTCGTGCGTTCGTGCGTTCGTGCCCCGGCCCGGGAAGATCCCACATGCAGCGGAGCGGCTGGGCCCGTGAGCCATGGCCGCTGAGCCTGCGCGTCCGGAGCCTGTGCTCCGCAGCGGGAGAGGCCACAACAGTGGGAGGCCCGCGTACCGCAAAACAAACAAACAAACAAAAAAAAAGGCCATAGGAAAGAACAATTATATACAATATGATATTATTGAGGACTAGAGTGAAAATAAATGATAAGGACCCTTGATAGCCTGTATACTGAGTTTTAAAAAGACAATCATTAAGAAATAATTTCTTTTCTCAGAGAGAAAAGTATAAAATTACAAACTAAGAAACATTTAGCTTTAATATTTTATTTCATGAATGAGTTTGTTAGTACTGGACACTATTTGAGTAAGTGACTGGGGATAGTGAAAAATAGACTGTGCAATAATGACCCATGTTCCCGGGGGGAGAAGAATCAAGGATAATAAATTCTGGGTGCTTTACACACTTGCCTAAGTATTTAATATTACCATAAATAAAACAGTTGGCTTTGCAGTAATATGAACAAAGCCAAATGCTTAAAAAAATGTTAACTGTATCTGCATGGTGTTAAGTAACCAGTGTAAACTGATTCCTAAGCCTAAGGAAGAAAATGGCTGACATCTAACACTGGTGTAAAAAAAAAAAAAAAGTTGTAAACTAGCTAACCAAACCTCAGACTTTTCCATGAAGAGACTGGGTCTCTGTCCCATTTATTTGACGTGAAAGCAGGTATAGGACTAGGTTTTAAAAGAAAGTTGACTGTTTAAAAATTTGCTTTTTAAAAAATGGGATCAATAAACTAAATATTTTCAATTAATGCAAAGTGCAAGAAAAAGAACAAAAAGAACCTTTCTCGAATTCCACTCCACACGAACACTGAATTTTCTCCAGAAATCACCTGTAGACCTTATGAAAATCATTCCTTCATTTAGGAAATCCCCCACCTTGTTAAGAGTGTGAGAATGTAAATTTAAAGCACCTTTGACTGGGAAAATTTGATCATCATAAAAAGGTTTAATTTCCCTGAGCATGAAATATTCTCCCTCCACGGAATGTATCTGTTAATGGCATGCTATGATTAATTAATTGGTTCTGGGAACTATTATACCATATTAGTCACTTTCATATTACTATTCCCAAGAGTGGCAAATAAATAAGACAGTGATTGCATTTCTACATGTCCACCCATTTCCTGCCAGGACGTTTTGCTGAGATGTGGCTTCTGTGCAGTTTCCCACAGTGCACTTCAAGGCCGACTTAGGTCAAGCTTTGTTGGTTTAATGCTTAAAAATGACTCATGTTCTAGCAGGAAATCTTTCCCTCTCATTACTTTTCTGTGATATTATAGACAACCCATGTCCCTTGGGGGCATGACAATTGATCCCAGCAGGGTTATTTACAGTGACACGGTGACACCATTGCAAACGGGGGTTGCCAAAGGGGAGGCTTCTTCAATGTCAATTTTAACCCAGCAGCGATTTCTGCAGTTATAAATAATTCTGTCTATTTCATCTCTAGTCAGGTAACTGCTGTCAAATTAAAGAGATTTTGAGAACTCACAGCACAGTTTTGCTTTTTCATTATTACATCTGCAATTTGATTGGTATGATATATTTTCTTGCATGAATGAGCATCAATTAAAGGAGATGGACATTTATAGGAAATTTATTCAAAACAGAGTCTTTTGATATTTTATATGTCAACCATCTGAATTCATATCACAATGATATTTGGAGAATATAAGAATGTAGTTTAAGTAACAGTATCTTAAATGTAATAAAATTATTTTCTTAAAATATTGAAACATGGCTTTCATTGATATCATATGCCCATTAAAATATTGAATCATGTAAATATAATGTTACTAAGAATAAACATGTCAACCATTTCACTTAAATTATTTATTTCAAACTTCCTAATAACCTATGAATAACATATAAATGGATAAAATTTTATATTATATAACAATTTTATATATGAACAAAATTGTTATATCATGTAAATATAATGGTACTAAGAATAAACATGTCAACCATTTCACTTAAATTATTTATTTCAAACTTCCTAATAACCTATGAATAAAATATAAATGGATAAATTTTTATATTTTATAACAATTTTATATAGGAACAAAATTGTTATATAACTGATTCTCAGAGATAGAAGTAATTTTCCCAAATTCACATATTTATGAAGTCTATTATCTGAACTACCTGACACAAAATGTAACATACTTTTCTCTATGACATGTTGGTTCTTCATATTCACAAGGTATTGAAGGATGGTGAGTAAAGGCCAATGGTCTTTGCCTGCATTTTAAGAACCAAAGTGACTGTCACTTTGTTTTCAGACCTATCCTGAGATCAAATGAAATGCTCTAATCAGTTTTCAGCATGACAGATATTCAAATCCGTGAAGCAAATCATATGACCTCGACATCTCCTCTTTTCCATTTTTAATAGTTATTGCTGAAGTTAGAGTGAGGGCTGAAATTCTCAGTTCCTGACAGTGTGCTTAATCTATGCCAGCTTCTCAGTCGTCTTCTTCATGGGCAGTTCCCAAAATTTAAAAACATAGATTAGGTGTCACCTGATTATTTCTCAAAAATTGCTGATTTTTTTAGCGAGGACTTCCATGATTGGGACGTTCATTATTTAATTATTTTCCATTCAGTCTGCATTTTTGACTCATTGGTTCAGCCAAACCACACAAACCTTCATCTTTTTGATATTTTATATCTCATAATGAATATCTTTCACGTACAAAAAATAGCAATAATATCTGTTCATAAACTGTGGGTATATGAAATTCAGACCATAATTCTCTAAAAATAAGCTTAAAATTTAGGAGCTTTTTAACTAGCATATTCATATTTTAGTGAATAAGTACAAATACAAAACTTTTAAATGCTGATAAAATGTAAATATTTAACATCAATTTGTTTTTGTTTTTCAGTTTATTAGGCAGTTTACTAGTTGATAAACTTATTTTTCACTTACTAATAAGAAATGAATTGGATCCTAGAGATTAACATACCCTCACCTTTTTGGACAAGATTCTTTAGGCACATACACCACCTATTCACCTGTACCTATGTGATCATTTTCCACCTTATATGATTGATCTTGTGTATAAATATCATATTTATAGTAATAAAGAAACATTTTTCTCCTAATGTGTTTTTATTGGTTTACTTACCTTGATTTGAGTTGGAAGATGATATTTACGAGTTATATTTTTAAAAATTAAAAGATAAAAAAATTTAGGTTGGAATAAAATGCAAACAGTGGCCGTGTTAGGATCTATTTGATTCTTTGAATTTTGTATTAAACAGCGTTTGGTATTATGGGAAATTAAATTTAACTATGTTACCAGTTTAAATGAAAGATTGAATCAATATCAGTTTGGATCGATTTAGCTTCTTTTCAATCCTGCCAGCTACCATCATCTAAACAAAAAAGGGTAAAAAACATCTTAAATTATCATAAAAAAGGAATTGTAGCTAAAATATATAATATCTAACACTTCCAGAGAATTCCATATGGGAAAATTCCAAAGATAATTGGAATATTAATTTATAGTTAATTAAAATAATAAAACCTAGCTCATATGTAAATGTGTTGGTGTAAATTAAGGTGCTTTGATTTGAAAGTACTGCCCCCAGGAGAAAGAGCTATTAGTAAATAATAACTTGCTTCTATTCATTGTCAACATGTTGCAAATAAATACTGTTCATAGGCACTTTGGATCTACTAATCCAGGGTAAGACATTGTCCTTGCACTAAAGGACATTTAATAAACCTAAATATAGGTAAAGTTAAATTGCAATTAAATGAATAGATCTAACAAAAAATATTCTTATTATACATCACTCCTGACCATTAAAGTAGAAACTAGAGTCTAATCAATTTTGCTGACTTTAATTGCTAGACTCTTCTTGTAGGTTCTGATCAAAATTTCAAAGAGCTAATATTTTGTCACCAATGAAATGAAATGTAGTTAACATAGATAAAGGAAAAAAAAACCCCTCAAAACCCTAAACAAAACTAAATGTTGTTGATTAATCCATATATCGTGGATTACAATTGCTATTATTCCTATAGACTAATATATTTATTTCTAACTGTTCCTTCCATGTATGGATATTAACTCTCACCTGTGTGTCTATGCATTTTTCCATGCAACAAAAGTTATGATTCATGAACAGTGACAAGTGACATTAATTTTATTATTTAAGAATCTTCTTACATGCTGAAGGAAAAAAATTAGATCTGTAAATGATGGGTCATAATCCAAGCACAAATAATAAATTATTAAAGAAGTATCCTATAAAGAATATTTTAAAATCAAACCCATACATTCCTGTATGGCCACAAAGATCTCATTTAGAGTGGAAATCATTTCTTTCACAATCTTATTCAACACTCTATTAAAAAATCTTTGAAAGATAAAACATATTGGTTGTCACAATTTCACATGAAAAATCAATGCAAAACTTTTAAAAATAGTGGTTTCCAGAATATTGTTTTATATTCAAAATGTGAAAAATGTATATTTGAGGTGGTTTTTAATCTGGTGAAATTTCCACAGCCTGCATATGATATTAGTTAGTTATTTAATGAGTTGATAAATCAATAGCACCAAAAAAATTATTTCTCCTTCAATTCAGAATTGAAGTCAGAATTTCCATGGTGTGTAAGCAAAATGGAAAGGAAGTTTAGAGAAGTGCTTCTAAATGAACTTTCTAAATGCCTGAGTCCAAAGATGGCTAGTGTACATATCTCAAAACTACTACATTTTTTGGACCAATCCAAAATTTTTACTAATGAATAATCGCATATATCAAATAGGGATAATAATACCTCCCACACTTAACTCCAGACATTGTCATATGAATGCCATAAGAATATGCAACTAAGAAGCTTTTAAAAATATAATGTGAAAGTAAAGGCACAGAATTATTTTAAATACAAGATTTTTCCCCTACTATAAAAGCTAAGGGTCTGTACCAAGAAGGTATTCGTTTTCTCAAAGAAAAAGATATGCATGTAAAAATGAACAAAAAAAGAGCAACTTTAAAGAAAAGTTTGAAAATGACTTACAAAATTTGGTAAGCATACTTGGAAAATTTGAGGCCTTTTATTCCCCTGTCTTTACTTACCATTTTAGTGATCATTTAAATAGAATTTTACTGAAGTCAATTCATTATACTCTCAGAGTTCAGATTTATGTTTTATTAAAGAAGATAACACATGTAAATTATATAGCTCTCTGCCTACCATATGTTAATTATGCAATACAAATTAGCTGAAAACTGTATTTATAGTAGTCATAGTACTATAACCAATTTCTCACACTGAAATTGCTTCCATTTAGAGGCATGAAACAACCTTTCAAATGATGCATTTTTAAGAGAGTCATTTCAAAACACCTCTTCTAATTATCCTATTTGTTTCTTGAGTTTAATTATATTTCACTTGTTCTTCAAAAGTGATTGGAACATTGAAACATCCTGATAAAAAGTACCTTTGGCTGCACACAAAATGTTTTCTAAAGTTCTGCCTGATATCTTAACTAGGGTTCAGTGCATACATCATTGCCTTGATGTCTGAAACAAATTGATCTAAGTAATATTAATTACTTGCTGTTGGCAAGGGAAACATGCATAGGTTGGAATAGTAAAACTTACATTTAAGCATTTGAATTAAACAGAACAACCCAGCAGGTTCTTTTGCTGCAAACACTGTGCTGTACCTTCCTGCAATATTTACAGTCAAAGACATTACCTGACAATTTTACTGCCTTGAAAAATATCAAATGGTAAACTGCACTGGTTATTTTTTAATATAGTTTAAAAAATCTTGTTTGACTTTATTTTTGTTTTGTTTTGTTTTTAACATCTTTATTGGAGTATAATTGTTTTACAGTGGTGTGTTACTTTCTGCTGTATATCAAAGTGAATCAGCTATACATACACAAATATCCCCATATCCCCTCCCTCTTGCGTCTTCTTCCCACCCTCCCTATCCCACCGCTCTAGGTGGTCACAAAGCACCGAGCTGATCTCCCTGGGCTATGCCGCTGCTTCCCACTAGCTATCTCTTTTACATTTGATAGTGTATAGATGTCCATGCCACAGTCTCACTTCGTCCCAGCCTACCATTCCCCCTCCCTGTGTCCTCAAGTCCATTCTCTACATCTGCGTCTTTATTCCTGTCCTGCCCCTAGGTTCTTCAGAACCATATTTTTTTTTTTAGATTCCACATATACGTGTTAACATACGGTATTTATTTTTCCCTTTCTGACTTACTTCACTCTGTATGACAGACTCTATGTCCACGAACTTCACTACAAATAACTCAGTTTCATTTCTTTTTATGGCTGAGTACTATTCCATTGTATGTATGTTCAATATCTTCTTTATCAATTCATCTGTCAATGAACACTTAGGTTGTTTCTATGTCCTGGCTATTGTAAATAGAGCTGCAATGAACATTGTGGTACATGACTCTTTTTGAATTATGGTTTTCTCAGGGTATATGCCCAGTAGTGGGATTGCTGGGTCGTATGGTAGTTCTATTTGTAGTTTTTAAAGGAACCTCCATACTGTTCTCCATAGTGGCTGAATCAATTTACATTACCAGCAACAATGAAAGAGGGTTCCCGTTTCTCCACACCCTCACCAGCATTTATTGTTTGTAGATTTTTTGATGATGGCCATTCTGACTGGTGTGAGGTGATATCTCATTGCAGTTTTGATTTGCATTTCTCTAATGATTAGTGATGTTGAGCATCCTTTCATGCGTTTGTTGGCAATCTGTATATCTTCTTTGGAGAAATGTCTATTTAGGTCTTCTGCCCTTTTTTGGATTAGGTTGTCTATTTTTTAAATATTGAGCTGCATGAACTCCTTGTAAATATTGGAGATTAATCCTTTGTCTGTTGCTTCATTTGCAAATATGTTCTCCCATTCTGAGGGTGGTCTTTTCATCTTGTTTATGTTTTCATTTGCTGTGCAAATGCTTTTTAATTTCATTAGGTCCCATTTGTTTATTTTTGTTTTGATTTCCATTACTCTAGGAGGTGGGTCAAAAAGGATCTTGCTGTGATTTATGTCATAGAGTGTTCTGCTTAAGTTTTCCTCTGAGTTTTATAGTGTCTGGCCTTACATTTAGGTCTTTAATCCATTTTGAGTTTATTTTTGTGTACGGTGTTAGGGAATGTTCTGATTTCATTCTTTTTCATGTAGCTGTCCAGTTTTCCCAGCACCACTTATTGAAAAGGCTGTCTTTTCTCCATTGTATATTCTTGCCTCCTTTATCAAAAATAAGGTGACCGTATATGCATGGGTTTATCTCTGGGCTTTCTATTCTGCTCCATTGACCTATATTTCTGTTTTTTAGCCAGTATCATAATGTCTTGATTGCTGTAGCTTTATAGTATAGTCTGAAATCCAGGAGCCTGATTCCTCCAGCTCCATTTTTCTCTCTCAAGATTTCCTTGGCTATTTGGGGTCTTTAGAGTTTCCATACAACTTGTGAAATTTTTTGTTCCAGTTCTGTGAAAAATGCCATTGGTAGGTTGATCAGGATTGAATTTAATCTATAGATTGCTTTGGGTAGTATAGTAATATACACAATGTTGATTCTTCCAATCCAAGAACATGGTATATCTCTCCATCTGTTTGTATCATCTTTAATTTCTTTCATAAGTGTCTTACAGTTTTCTGCATACAGGCCTTTTTTCTCCTTAGGTAGGTTTATACCCAGGTATTTTATTCTTTTTGTTGCAATGGTAAATGGGAGTGTTTCCTTAATTCTCTTTCATATTTTTCATCATTAGTGTATAGGAATGCAAGAGATTTCTGTGCATTAATTTTATATGCTGCTACTTTGCCAAATTCATTAATTAGCCCTAGTAGTTTTCTAATAGCATCTTTAGGATTCTCTATGTATAGTGTCATGTCATCTGCAAACAGTGACAGCATTACTTCTTCTTTTCTGATTTGGATTCCTTTTATTTCTTTTTCTTCTCTGATTGCTGTGGCTAAAACTTCCAAAATTATGTTGAATAATAGTGGTGAGAGTGGGCAACCTTGTCTTGTTTCTGATCTTAGAGGAAATGTTTTCAGTTTTTCACCATTGAGAATGATGTTGGCTGTTGGTTTGTCATATATAACCTTTATTATGTTGAGGTAAGTTCCCTCTATGCCTACATTCTGGAAGGCTTTTATCATAAATTGGTGTTGAATTTTGTCGAAAGCTTTTTCTGGATCTTTTAGAAGATCATATGGTTTTTCTCCTTCAATTTGTTAATATGGTTTATCACACTGATTTGCCCATACTGAAGAATCCTTGCATTCCTGGGATAAACCCCACTTGCTCATGATGTATCATCCTTTTAATGTGCTGTTGGATTCTGCCTGCTAGTATTTTGTTGAGGATTTTTGCATCTATGTTCATCAGTGATATTGGCCTGTAGTTTTCTTTCTTTGTGACATCTTTGTCTGGGTTTGGTATCAGGGTGATGGTGGCCTCTTAGAATGAGTTTGGGAGTGTTCCTCCCTCTGCTACATTTTGGAAGAGTTTGAGAAGTATAGGTGTTGGCTCTTCTCTAAATATTTGATAGAATTCACCTGTGAAGCCATCTGGTCCTGGGCTTTTGTTCTTGGAAGATTTTTAATCACAGTCTCAATTTCCGTGCTTGTGATTGGTCTGTTTATATTTTCTATTTCTTCCTGGGTCAGTGTCAGAAGGTTGTGTTTTTCTAAGAATTTGTCCATTTCTTCCAGGTTGTCCATTTTATTGGCATAGAGTTGCTTGTAGTAATCTCTCATGATCCTTTGTATTTCTGCAGTGTCAGTTGTTACTTCTCTTTCATTTCTAATTTTGTTGATTTGAGTTTTCTCTCTTTTTTCATAATGAGTCTGCCTAATGGTTTATCAATTTTGCTTATCTTCTGAAAGAACCAACTTTTAGTTTTATTGATCTTTACTACTGTTTCCTGCATTTCTTTTTCATTTATTTCTGATATGATCTTTATGATTTCTTTCCTTTTGCTAACTTTGGGGAACTTTGTTCTTCTTTCTCTAATTGCTTTAGGTGTAAGGTTTGTTTATTTGAGGTGTTTCTTGTTTCTTGAGGTAGGATGTTATTGCTATAAACTTCCCTCTTAGAACTGTTTTTGCTGCCTCCCATAGGTTTTGAGTCATTGTGTTTTCATTGACATTTGTTTCTAGGTATTTTTTGATTTCCTCTTTGATTTTTTCAGTGATCTCTTGGTTATTTAGTAGTGTATTGTTTAGCCTCCACGTGCTTGTGTTTTTTGCAGATTGTTTCCTGTAATTGATATCTAGTCTCATAGCGTTGTGGTCAGAAAAGATGCTTGATATGATTTCAATTTTCTTAAATTTGCCGAGGCTTGATTTATGACCCAAGATATGAATTATCCTGGAGAATGTTCCATGAGCTCTTGAGAAGAAAGTGTATTCTGTTGGTTTTGAATGGAATGTCCTATAAATATCAATAAAGTCCATCTTGTTTAATGTATCATTTAAAGCTTATGTTTCCTTATTTATTTTCATTTTGGATGATCTGTCCACTGGTGAAAATGGGGTGTTAAAGTCTCCTACTATGATTGTGTTACTGTCGATTTCCCCTTTTATGGCTCTTAGCCTTTGCCTTATGTATTGAGGTGCTTCTATGTTGGGTGCATAAATATTTACAATTGTTATATCTTCCTCTTGGACTGATAATTATGTAATGTCCTTCTTTGTCTCTTCTAATAGTCTTTATTTTTATGTTTATTTTGTCTGATATGAAAATTGCTACTCCAGCTTTCTTTTGATTTCCATTTGCATGGAATATCATTTTCCATCCCTGCACTTTCAGTCTGTATGTGTCCCTAAGTCTGAAGTGGGTCTCTTGTAGACAGCATATGTAAGGGTCTTGTTTTTGTATCCATTCAGCCAGTCTCTGTCTTTGGAGCATTTAACCCAGTTACATTTAAGGTAGTTATCGACATGTATGTTCCTATTACCATTTTCTTAATTGTTTGGAGTTTATTATTTAGGTCTTTTCCTTCTCTGATGTTTCCTGCTTAGATAAGTTCCTTTAACAATTGTTGTAAAGCTGGTTTGGTGGTGTGAATTCTCTTTGCTTTTGCTTATTTGTAAAGGTTTTAATTTCTCTGTCGAATCTGAATGAGATCCTTGCTGTGTAGAGTAATCTTGGTTGTAGGTTTTTCCCTTTCATCACTTTAAATATGTCCTGCCACTCTCTTCTGGCTTGCAGAGTTTCTCCTGAAAGATCAGCTGTTAACCTTATGGGGATTCCCTTGTATGTTATTTGTTGTATTTCCATTGCTACTTTTAATAATTTTTCATATTAGGGAAGTTTTCAACTCTAATCTCTTCAGATATTTTCTCAGTCCCTTTCTTTTTCTCTTCTTCTTGTGGGATCCCTATTATTCAGATGTTGGTGCATTTAATGTTGTCCAAGAAGTCTCTGAGACTGTGTCAGTTCTTATCATTCTTTTTTCTTTATTCTGCTCTGCATAGTTATTTCCACTATTTTATCTTCCAGGTCACTTATCCATTTTTCTGTCTCAGTTATTTTGCTATTGATTCCTTCTAGAGTATTTTTAATTTCATTTATTGTTTTGTTCATCATTGTTTGTTTACTGTTTAATTCTTCTAGGTCCTTGTTAAACATTTCTTGTATTTTCTCCATTCTGTTTCCAAGATTTTGTATCATCTTTACTATCATTACTCTGAATTCATTTTCAGGTAGACTGCCTATTTCCTCTTCATTTGTTTGGTCTGGTGGGTTTTTATTTTGCTCCTTCACCTGCTGTGTGTTTCTCTGTCTTCTCATTCTGCTTAACTAATCTGTTTGGGGTCTCTTTTTTGCAGGCTGCTGGTTCATAGTTCCTGTTGTTTTTGGTTTCTGCCCCTAGTGGCTAAGTTTGGTTCAGTGGGTTGTGTAAGCTTCCTGGTGGAGGGGACTGGTGCTGGTGCCTGTGTTCTGGTGGATGAGGCTGCATCTTGTCTTTCTGGTTGGCAGGCCTGCGTCTGGTGGTGTGTTTTTGGGTGTCTGTGAACTTATTATGATTTTAGGCAGCCTCTCTGCTAATGGGTGAGGTTGTGTTCCTGTCTTGCTAGTTGTTTGGCATGGGGTGTCCTACACTGTAGCTTGCTGGTCATTGAGTGGAGCTGGGTCTTAGTGCTGAGATGGAGATCTCTGGGAGAGCTTTCTCCGTTTGATATTATGTGGAGCCGGGAGGTCTCTGGTGGACCAATGTCCTGATCTCGGCTCTCCCACCTCATAGGCAGAGGCCTCACACCCAGCCGGAGCACCAAAACCCTGCCAGCCACATGGCTGAGAAGAAAGGGGAGAGAAAATAAATGATAGAAAAAATAATAAAATGAAATAAAGTTATTAAAATTGAAAAAATATATTATTAAAAATAAAAAATTAAAAAGTCTTAAAAAAAAGAAAGAAAGAAGAGAGCAACCAAACCATAAACAAATCCACCATTGATAACAAGCACTGAAAACTATTCTAAAAAAAAAAAGAAAAGAAAACAGACAGACAGAACCCTAGGACAAATGGTAAAAACACAGCTATATAGACAAAATCACAGAAAGAAGCATACATATACACACTTATAAAAAGGGAAAAAGGAAAAAAATATATATATCTATACAAAAAAAGAGGAAGAGAGCAACCAAATCAGTCAACAAATCTACCAATGATAATAAACTCTAAATACTAAACCTAGATAAATATAAAACCAGAAACAAATTAGAATCAGAAAGCAAACCCCAAGTCTACAGTTGCTCCCAAAGTCCACCGCCTCAATTTTGGGATGATTCGTTGTCTATTCAGGTACTCCAGTGATGCAGGTACATCAAGTTGATTGTGCAGATTTAATCTGCTGCTCCTGAGGCTGCTGGGAGAAATTTCCCTTTCTCTTCTTTGTTTGCACAGCTCCTGGGGTTCAGCTTTGAATTTGTCCCTGCCTCTGCATGTAGGTCACCTGAGGCCATCTATTCCCTGACCAGACAAGACGGGATTAAAGTAGCAGCTAATTAGGGGCTCTGGCTCACTCAGTCCAGGTGGAGGGAAGGGTAAGGAATGCGGGGCGAGCCTGTGGTGGCAGAGGCTGGCCTGACTTTTTATCATCCTGAGGCACGCAGTGTGTTCTACTGGGGAAGCTGTCCCTGGATCACGGGACCCTTGCATTGGTGGGCTGCACAGGCTCTCAGGAGGGGTGTTGTGGATAGTGGCCTGTGTTTGCCCACAGGCTTCTTGGTGGCTGCAGCAGAGGCCTTAGCATTTCATGGCCGTCTCTGACGTCCACACTAATTTCTGTGGCTTGTGCCAGTCTCTGGAGCTCCTTTAGGCAGTGCTCTGAATCCCCTTTCCTCGTGCACCCTGAAACAATGGTCTCTTGCCTCTTAGGCAGCTCCACACTTTTTCCCGAACTCCCTCCCGGCTAGCCATGGTACACTAGCCCCCTTCAGGCCTGTGTTCACGCAGCCAAACCCAGTCCTCTCCCTGGGATCTGACCTCCGAAGCCCGAGCCTCAGCTCCCAGCCCCCGCCTTCCCGGGCGGGTGAGCAGACAAGTGTCTCGGGCTGGTGAATCCTGGTAGGCACCGATCCTCTGTGCAGGAATCTCACCACTTTGCCCTCTGCACCCCTGTTGCTTTGCTTTCCTCTGTGGCTCTGAAGATTTCCCCCCCTCTGCCACCCCTTTCTCCACCAGTGAAGGGGCTTCTAGTGTGTGGAAACATTCCTCCTTCACATCTCCCTCCCAGAAGTGCAAGTCCTGTCCCTATTCTTTTGTCTCTGTTTTTTTCTTTTGCCCTGCCCAGGTAAGTGGGGAGTTTCTTGCGTTTTGGGAGGTCTGAAGTCTTCTGCCAGCATTCAGTAGTTGTTGTGTAAGAGTTGTTCCACGTGTAGATATATTTCTGATGTATTTGTGGGGAGGAAGGTGATCTCCATGTCTTACTCCTCTGCCATTTGAAGGTCTCTCCTTGTTTTTTCCTATTTACAAGGGAGAAGTCGGTATTGATGAAGAGTATACATGGTTAATGATCATGCAGCTGACAGGTGCTAGATTTTGAGTTTAGATCCAGGGCATTCAAAACCTATATTTTACTCTCTTTAAACTATTCCATGCTATATATAATGAACATAAGACCCCTAAGACTGTATTTAACTTTGGATGATGGCCCTCATCATATTCATATGCAAAAATGTAGATTAGTCAGATAGCATAGCTCTCAGATCTATATTATTCTTTCAGTTATGCCAGGTTTGAAAACCATTTACTTTACAGAGATTCTAAATTTCTGCTTTCAAATGTACTTTATGGTTAGCCAGGGAAACAAAACAAAACAATAGAAAATCAAATGCACAAATTTTCACAAATTTAAGACAAGCAGATATGTTGAAACCACAGAATCTTTTGATAAGAATTATCAGTCAAGTTTGAATCAACCAGGCAGAACCACTAGATGATGTGTTACAGATATATAGATATGTCAGATTTTTTTTTTTTTTTTTTTTTTTTTGCGGTACGCAGGCCCCTCACTGTTG
>NC_041217.1:12271550-12279246 GCF_002837175.3 Physeter macrocephalus | reverse complement strand
AGGCCCCTCACTGTTGTGGCCTCTCCCGCTGCGGAGCACAGGCTCCGGACGCGCAGGCTCAGCAGTCATGGCTCACGGGCCCAGCCCCTCCGCGGCATGTGGGATCCTCCCGGACCAGGACACGAACCCGCGTCCCCTGCATCGGCAGGCAGACTCCAAACCACTGCGCCACCAGGGAAGCCCCAGATATGTCAGATTTTTTACATGGATTTTTTTTTTCCAACAAGGGTATAAGACTGAATACAATTTTTGTGAGGTTATTGTTTTAGCGCAGGGCATGCAGTTCATAAAGAAACATGGGTATAAGTATGGAAAGCAAGGAAAAATGGTAACCCATAAGAGTGGAACCCACAAGAAGGGATTAAACCGGAATCAATCTCTCATTGCCTCCAAGCCCGCTACTTCAGTGGAAGTATCCTTCAGGACAACATGGTGCCCTTCCTCATGAAGCTGGACCAAGATTCAAGAAATTGAAGTGGGAGATTCTGGAGGAAATGGAGGACCTGTGGTGGTCCCTGCTGCCTACAGCAACCAAGTGGGCCAGCAGATAAATGACAACATCATGTGTTAGTTGCAACAGACCCTCACACCTTGCACACACCTTCCAGTACAAACAGAAGACTGCTGCTTTGCTTGTGCCTTGAAATTCTCATACAACATATCTCCTGTGACCTATCTCCCACAATAACCTGGGATCATGAAAGAAGAGAATACTAGGGAATTTAGTTTTCTGAACTGACACAAAGCAAATCCACATCAAAAGAGATTTTAAACATTGCATAAGTCAAACATTTAGATGCTTTAAAGTAAACACCGGAATACAATAACTTCTTTTTCTTAACTGCAATGGCCTCATTTCCACCCAGTTCATTTTTTAGTCATGAAATTAACTTATGCTCATCATCATCCCAAACTGCTTCTCCTATGAAGTCACAAACCACAATATGCTCCCTTTATTTCTTCCCACTCGTATAATACTCATATCTCCATTACATCTATTATCACTTTTTATTGAATATCTTTAGTTTTTGTGGAATTTCACTTTGAAATATTCTGTATGTGTTATCACTCTTTCCAGATTTAAAATATAGTAATGCACGTCAGAGCAGGGTGACAAACACCCGGGCATAGGTATGCAAATGTGTATGTGCTAGAGGTGATGTGTCATGTGTGTGTTTGAGAGTGAGACAGAATTTCATCCTGATGTCTGCTACTGTCAGCCGAGATATTATATTCATATGGTATATAAGTTACACTATAACATAACTTGTGGGTTGTGGTTTGCCATGATTAAAAAAGACAGAAAGTTACTAAATTTTTAATAAAACTTACAATAATTTGTATAACTTCTTGTTGAAGAAATAAAAATATTTTTCTTTATACCTAACCAGACCACGTTGCCTCAAAGAAAAAATAGTTCCCCCAACCCATAAACTGAAGTAGATGGGAAGCAAAAGAGAAAGAAAAGTGGAGGGGAGAAAATAGGAAGTAACAGTTGCATAGAAAGAAGATGGAGATTAAAAAAAAAAATTCTAGAGAAGATTTAATCCACTCAGAGAAATTAAAGCTAATATTTTTGGGGGTTTTTTTGGTTTTTTAAAATTAATTTTTATTGGAGTATGGTTGCTTTACAATGTTGTGTTAGCCTCCACTGCACAACAAAGTGAATCAGCCATGCACATATAGATAACCTCTGTCTTTTGGACTCCCCTCCCATTTAGGCTACCACAGTGCATCAGGTAGAGTTCCTTGTGCTATATAGTATATATTTTATGTCTATTTTATACATAGTATCAATAATGTATATGTGTCAATCCCAGTCTCCCAATTCCTCCCACCCCACCCCTTTCCACCTTGGTATCCATACATTTGTTCTCTACGTCTGTGTCTCTATTTCTGCTTTGCAAATAAGATCATCTATACCATTTTTCTAGATTCCACATATATGCGTTATTATACGATATTTGCTTTTCTCTGCCTGACTTACTTCACTCTCTAGGTCCATCCACATGTTTACAAATGACCCAATTTCATTCCTTTCTATGGCTGAGTTGGCTGAGTAACATTCCATTGTATGTATGTACCACATCTTCTTTATCCATTCCTCTGTTGATGGACATTTAGGTTGTTCCCATGTCTTGGCTATTGTAAATAGTGCTGCAATGAACAGTGGGATGCATATATTTTTGCGAATTATGCTTTTCTGTGGATATATGCCCAGGAGTTTGATTGCTGGATCATATGGTAGCTCTATTTTTTTTTTTTTTTTACTTTTTAAAAGTCTTTTTAATTCACTTTTCTTAATTGGAGTATAATTGCTTTACAGTGTTGTTTTAGTTTCTGCTGTACAATGAAGCGAATCAGCTATATGTATACATTTATCCCCTCCTTCTTGTACCTCCCTCCCCACCACCAGTAGTTTTTCCACTTTAGAACAAGTCCTCTTCCAAATTAAATATTATAATGTTACCAAACCAAACTTGAATCCACTCACCTGCACGCAGTAAAGTCAATCTATTGACACCAGGCTGTAGTGAAGGAAAGTGCAGTGTTTATTGTAAGACGCCATACAAGGATCCTGGGACAGCTAACACTCAAAAAGTTTGAACTCCCTGATCGGTTTCAGCAAAGCAGTTTTAAAGGCAAGGTGCAGGACGGGTGTCCCAGAGTATGTGATCAGCTCATGCACAATTCTCTGATTGTTGATAGTGAAGTAACAGGGCAGTGTCACAGGGGTTAACATTATCAATCCTTAGGCACCGGTAGGTCTGGGGTTACTCCTTGTGGACATCAACTAGTTAACTTCTTCCGTTTGGTTGGGGTTTTAGCATCTGTAAAACAAGTCAGGAAATGTGCATCAGACACTATTATCTGGGTATTACAGAGAGGAGTTACAGCAGAGGATATGGAGGACGGGTCTGTCCCATGAAGGCCCCCTAATGTCCTGCTCAGTTACAATAACACTAAATGTCAAATAGTGGTAAAGCTGCTGCTATAAATATCCATAGACCACTATGAGTTCAGAAAGACCACTTACTTAATATGTAAGTTCCTGGAGAAAAAGGAAAACACACACACACACAAAACCAAAACAACAACTAATAGGAAAGTTAATTTACGTTTGAAACTAATCAGTGCTCTAAAAAATCAAGTTGTTCTCTTAGATTTCTGTAGAGTCTGCTATATTTACAACTTTTCTCAAAACGGTGTTTATTGTTCTGAAAATAAATGAAAGGTATTGACATCTGGCACTTCTCTAACCATGCCTGCTGTCAGATCAGAGCAGTTATAGTAAATGACTTGGAAGGGCTTGTCATTTTATTTAAACTTGCTAGTTTCAACAACATGTCAAATTTTGAGACGGTCACTACCCTTTCACAAATTTGAAATAGAATTATTGAAAATATTTAAGAAGTTAGACTTTTTGTAAGTTATAATACAAAACTTGCTACATTTAAGCAGAAATAATTCTTCAATTACTTGTGACAAATGATAAGGGAGTACTTAGGAAAAACAAATTGATTCTCAGAGGTTAAGATGACTTTGCTAAGAATGAGACATGTAATGTAACATTTCCTTTCTGGGTAAATTTACTCTCAGACTATCACTTAAGAAAATGTGATAATAATTTAACTAAACTTTTCATGATATTCTTTTTAACAAAGTGAAAAAGTATGGACTGAAGCATTATTAAATGTGGTGTATACAGGCCTACATGTATAATTTACACAAACACTATTGATTATTGTTTCTGCCATCCTGGAGAGAAAGCTTACTGGCATGCAGCAGAACCAAATAATTATTTTGCAAAGTCAATCAATATTTATTCCAATAATTTTGATAAAGGTGTACAAGGAGGTAATTAAGCTTAGGGATAAATAACACTCAGCAATAAAGCTGATACGCTATTTGAAATAAATAATTTTTATAATGTCCCAAATGGGATGGGTTAAAAGAATAAAGTGAATTATCACAGTGGTTACTGTAAATTCTACAAAGGGCATTATAAAAGAGATACTGGATTAAGTATAATCTCAATACCAAAAGTGAAGAAGAAGCAAAGTAGGTGGAAGGATGGGGCTAAATATTAGTCTAAAATTACAATAAAGATTTAGTCTAGACATACATAGGAATGAGAATCAAGAAACACTGAGATAGCCACAGACAAAACCAACAAGTAGAGCAGATTTGACAGGAAGAATTGAACATGGGTAAAATGCAGTCCAATTCATATGAATATGTCCAGTTTCCACAATGTTAAATATTTAATCAGAGTTTATATACTTCATGGCTGCTGGTACAAAGCAATGTATCCCAATGCCTGGAATAAGTATGAGAAATTAAAGGATATAATATTGAAGCTTCCACATTAGACATAAATGATAGTGGCTAACTGAATATGGCTTGATTCCTGAGACTACAACCAATGTTTTCTTTTTTTTCCAATGTTTTCTTTGTCAGCCCTTTCACACAGTCACAAATTGCTGAGTTCCTATTGTCATATGCAGTTAGTGACTTAAACAGACAGTATGGTGCATGGCTGTGATTCTTCAGTGGAGGTCTGTATATCTATCAAGCAGCAAAATAGAAAGCTAACGGAACACTGACTTCAAGGACAAATATATTGGGTCATTCTGTGCTCAGATATTTACTCAAAGACTATGGAAATAATATGGAATAAAATATTACTCAAAGAATCTGGTAAGAAGTAAGCAAAATAAAATGATATTCTCTTAATCTCAAACAAAAATATTTTGTATATAAAATAAGCATTTCCTGGATATTTAAGATAAAGTACATTTAACTTTAAAAAACAATGACAACAACAGCAGCAAACCTCACAGCTGTGATCCCAGACCAGTTGTAGAAAAGGAAGACATATATAATTAGTCTCCTTTGCCACTTGGGGTAGTCCAGCAGAACTATTTTAGAAGTATTTCTTCCTGGTCTTCTATGAAATTTACCCTCTTGTTATAAAATATACATATAATTGTTGAGAAGAATCATCTTTGAAATTACCAGCAAAATAAAATTCAAACACACACCTTATATAAAAAAATACTCTTCTAGTGTATTTGTTGAACTACTTGTCAACTTTGAATAACCCTGTTGAATGCAGTCTGTGATTTTCAGAGGCTAGAATGTGTTCGTCTATCAACTTCGCTGTGTCATATATACATGTATGTGCACTTGTGCATATGTGTCTTAATTACTGGATTGCAATCAACTGCAGTGTCTTTAGTATGTGTGTCTTCCAGGATCTCTCCACAAGCCTCACGTTGACAGGGTCAATGCCATGTATTCAGGCGTAATAACTATTCGAGAATGAATGAAAACAAATTCACATGGAATGTAGATTCAAATCATAGCTTTGTTCAAACTCTCTTAGCCATACATACTTGCCCTTGTAACTAATCATTTCTTCCAGACAATATTCATATTTCAATTATTTCCAGGACATGAAAGCCATAATGCCAGTTTAGGAGGTGATTTGTACGTGTTTGATTTCCCCCAAGTGATATAAATTGTGCAATATTGGCAGGCTTCAAGAAAGGATTTTTACCCTTACATTTTACTCAGATGGGATAAATAAATTCTATTAATAAAGCATTTTATTAACTCTGCTTACAGTGTATACAGTAGTCATATTTGTTTTGTCAATAAACTGCTCACTTTTATTGGTCTTGTCATTTTAAGTAGAGCATAAAATGCAGCTACATAATAACCTAAGGCAGAATGGAAAGACTTTTATTGACAATATTAAAAAAATTGGAGAAGGTGATAATGTGACTACTAAAAAAAAATTTGGTGAGCACATCAACACCCTAATTAAAGTCATACAATTTTACTATTTAGATCAAATTCTGCCTTATTAATGTGCATCATACTAGTATAAAATTATTTATTTTTTGAGTAATAGCTTGATAAATATTATATCTTGAATTAATCCATAGTTAATAGGTATATATATGGTGATCTTTTTTTATACGTTACACAATCAAATAGATAGTATAACTCCACTGGGATGCATTTCAACTACTAATTTATATGAGTTTGGGCAGTGAATTAATTTCTCTAGGTCTCACTTTTTACGTTGTAAAAAATAATGCATATGATGAAGTAATTCTGTTCATCAGTCTTATCACAATCCTGTCTATCATTTTTTTAAAGACCCAATATTTGGCTTTGATGATCCTCTTATATCTTTGTTTTATATTTCATTAATTTCTCCTCTTAGGAATTTTAATCTCTTTCTCCTACTTTCGTATGGGTTCTGTCTCTGGTTTATTTTGCAAGTATTTAAGTTTGACATTCAATAATTTTATTTTCTATCTTATTCTTTTCCTAATGTTAGAATTTAATACTAAAACTTTCCCTTTATTTAGCACTGTTAGTGTATCATACAACTTTTTTACATGTATTGGTTCCTTTATCCACTATTCCCAAGTAGTTTTTTTATTCCCATTATGATTTTTTCCTTGATCCATCAATTTTTGTATGTGTTTTCAATTTCCAAATATAGGGATTGCAATTTTTTAGTATTAACTTCTTCTTAAATTGAATTAAATACAGAGAAATAGTTCGTATAATTAAATGATTGGACTATTTTGGAGTGTGCTCTATTAATAATTATGGCAAATGATTTGAATATTTTGGAGTGCGCTCTATTAATAATTATAGCAGACTTTTATATATTACATGTCCAGAACTGTTCCAAATAGCTTACACATAATGTCATTTAATCATCCACAGAACTATGAGAATATGGTCTCCATGTCTATGTCACATTTTACAGTACAGGTTGCTAAAAGTGAAAGAAATTGTGGAGAAGAGTGGTTTTAAAATAACCTATAACAGTTCCAAAGCTGAATTGTAATAAGGTTCCTCAGCCTTCCTTCTGTTTATAAAAATTAAAACAACTCTGCATTATTTTTGCACAAAGATGGAACAGACATGCAAAAGAGGTAACTCATGCTGAGAAAATATCCATCTTGGCTGTGCTAATTTTCTCCATCACTAAGAATGGGAGAATGTACCATCAATCAAAATCAGCATCTTCTCATGTGGGAGGCCGTGTACTCCAGTGAAACTGATGTGCTACTGAAAATTTTCTTATAAAGAAAGCAGATCAAGCAGTAAGAAACCTTAAGAAAAAATTGAATACAAAATAAAAGAAAACAAAATAACTGAATGCAGTACTAATATTTATCTTAATATCCACTTACCTTCTCCTCCCACCCCCAAATCCTGGCTACCGTTTCCTATTGGCTGAACTGAGCTTGAACCACAAGGCAAGGGGAAGTGGTGCTTCAGTCTATAAGGGTCAGCTTCAGAGGGACCAGAGCAGGGTGAGGATGGAGAGTGCATCTCCAGGGAAACATGGAAGATACAAGCACACATGTAAAGACCAAACTTTTGTTGCTTAGTTATCATAGAGGTTGTTTGTAGAACATTAGTGTTTCATGCTAGTGAGTAACGAATTTTTAGCAAATGAGGGTATGGGTAAGTTATCAAGCATACTTCACAGACTAAAAAAAAATTACTGGAGGGGGCTTCCCTGGTGGCGCAGTGGTTGAGTCCTCCTGCCAATGCAGGGGACACGGGTTCGTGCCCCGGTCTGGGAGGATCCCACATGCCGAGGAGGGGCTGGGCCCGTGAGCCATGGCCGCTGAGCCTGCGCGTCCGGAGCCTGCTC
>NC_041217.1:12255191-12271527 GCF_002837175.3 Physeter macrocephalus | reverse complement strand
CAGTGAGAGGCCCGCGTACCGCAAAAAAAAAAAAAAAAAAAAAAAAAAAAAAATTACTGGAAAGGAAATAAGACTAAGTTCTAAGTCCAGTAAGGCAGTTTGAACTAGAAGTGTCACATTGGAAAGTTAAATACAATTTCATATTTTTTAAATTAAATATTGTTTTCTTAATGCTCATTAAAAATGTATATTATATCTGATATGCATCTAAAGGTACATAAGTGGATTAAAATAAACTCACACTAATAATAATGATGATTTCAAATTTAATTTGAAATATAGTATAAATAGTCTATAAATATTTACTATACTATACTATATTTAGTACACTATATATAGCTAAGTATTTATGTATGAGTTTAATAAGATAATTTAAATCAAAATCACTCTCTTGAATCTAGTTATTAAAACAAATACATCTATCTATTAAGAAAGTATTACTAATTTAAAGTGTACTCCTCATGAAAATTTTTTTGCCTTTATAATTATGAAATATTCTTTTTATATCTAAAATTTGCTAATTTCAATATGGAGTTAATATTTATTGAGACATTTTATATGAAATAACGGTGTCCTAATTACTACATATGGATATTTTCTGAAACCAACTTTAACCTTATGAGAAATATTAGAATTACCTTTTTTAAAAATAAAGAAACAGAGTTTGGGATATTGCAAATAGTTGTCCAAGGTCTTGTACCTGGAAGATATGAAGTTAAAGATTGACCCTATGTCTCTGTGATTTATGACCAATGTTTTTTAATCCCTATGTCATTGTAGTGGAAACCAACAAGAAAAAAAAGTTTGTTTGGAGCTCACAAACCTCTTTATGGTACTTACATGAATATAATCATATTGAAAATGCCATAAAAATAAATGCAAGTATAGGTACAGAATGGATATCTCATTTGCTTAAATGGTGAACTCTTTGAAGGCAGAAATATTTATGTTGTATTTAGTATCAGTCTTAGTTTAATGAATTTCTATCACTGATGAAATTGGTTTCTTATCACAGAATCTACACCAGATTTCCCTTCAGAATACACTTGTTCTAAGTAAAATTTAAAAGAAAATGCTTATAGAGAAGTGATCTCTGGAAGTGGTTTCTAATGTTTAGTAGATGGTGATCACAGGGACCAAAGAACATTGGATTATTTTGTTCAATTTGTTATATATTCTATTGCCTCCAGTATAATTTAATTTTAATTTAGTACCAAAATATTGATCCAGGCCCTAACTATAATGGTAACCTATAAGTCTTTAATATCATTCAGTCCCAATTAACTGAGGACCTTTCATACACTTTTCTCAATGATAATTTATTTCCAGGTGGTACTAATCAAAATCAAATGTTTTATATCATGTTTTATATTGTATTGGCACCTAGCCCCATTCTCCTAAGAGGTTACTCATTAAAATTGATTAATCTTTTCTGAAATCATATAATATAAATTCCCCTTTTCTCACTTGAATATATAGAGCTGTCATCTAAGCAGCTTATCTTTTAATATATAAAAAGGCTTTTAAAAGTTTAGTGTTTTTCATTATTGTGCTAAAAACTGCAGAGATGGTTTAGTATGTTTGCATTGTTTCCCTATAGAATTTGTTTTGTAATTTTATGTCAGTAAGTCTACTTGAATGTGAAATTGATCTCAAGTTTCAAAATCATAGACGTGTGACAGGTATTGAGAGTTGTTGATTTTTCTTTTTTTTTCTTTTTTTGTTTTCTTAAGCCTTAGTCCAAATATTTCTTTAATAAGGTATATAATTGCTCACCAATATTCATTTTAAACTGGTTAAACATGCAGAAATGAAAAAGTTAATTGTTGAGTACCTGTGCTAAAATGATATCTAAAGAGGACCACTATTTTAGGAGTGTCATCTCCACTTTCATATCCCAACCCCATACTCTACCTAAGCCATCACCAACTGCCCATTTCCTTGTCCTCCATAATTTTTTGTTAACGTCAATTCTCACCAAGTCTGCAATTTATTTTAATCGTATTTCCTCATGTCCAGACTATTACAATAGCTAAGATTTCACTGCCTCTAATCTATCCCTCTCCTATCCTTCCTGAACTTAACAACCAATCTCATTTTTTCCTAAAACCGTTATTTTCCTTACAGCTCTTCCTCTCAAAATCTTCAGTGGATCCTTAGTGTCAAATAAAATGTTAAATACTTCAGTCTTGAATTCAAGGCACTAGAAGATACCATCTTCCCAAGCTTAGCTTCCACTATTCTCCTACATAGAAAATGTATTTCAATGAAACTATGCTCCTTTAGACATAAGAATTTCATTGCATTTTCCACAACTATTCTTTTATTATATCATTTACCCTCTAGTGTTAAACCGTTTTTTTTTTCCCCCACATGTTTCCCTTGTTTCCCTCTCTAAATTCTACCCTACCCTTCAAGCTCTAGCGAGTTAACCTCTTGCTTATTCCAAAAACCCATTTTAAGCACTCCGGGCAAAAGTGTTATTGTTTCTACTCTAAATGCCCATGTAATTCAACATCTGTCTACACTTTTGATGTCGTGTTCACTAGTTCATAGAATTGTGAAAAGCTTTTCACATGTTTAATTTCATAGATTGATTTTCCTAGATTGAGACCTATTTGAATCACCCTGGCTCTTAGAAGGGTGGCTTCCTGACAGTAAATATATATTTGATGAATGAAGATGCTATTTACCTAACAAGAAAAGGAGGAAATAATAGGGAAATTATTCAAGAGAAGGAGTTAATTCATAGCACTGCTAATACTTAGTTTCCTCTGAGATAGGGTTTTTTCCTTATTTCATGTCCTCCTTCAGCAATATTATGGTTTAACATTTATTGAGCATAGAAAATGTGCTTGGCACTGCATACAACTCAATAGATACGCATGGTTTCTGTTCAATGAGCTTGTAATATTTATCATAAAAATAGGGCCAGAAAGGGTATGAATGACTCAGACTGAAGTGGTAACTTTATTATCAGCCCCTTCCTTTCCATTCTCTCTATTTTTTCTCTAGTTTTGATCCTCTTTTCTCATGTCTGGACAATTCCCATTGCTTCCAAACTAGTTTCCCTACCAGTACCTTTTTTCTCAATGCTTGTCTTTTCCAAATTTCATGTATATAAAATATTATTTTTATTCAGGTTCCTCCTCTATTTAAAAACATCGAATAATTTCCAATAGCTATTCATGAGATCATTGTAGATGTTTTCTAAATGCATATGTCACTGTCAGTCTAAATCAATCCCCACTCGTGTTTTTTTCTAGTTCTTTTGGAAATTTTATTCCTATTCCCACCTAAATCTGGACCCAATGTTGTCACCTTCATCAGCTATTACTTCCTTGTCTATTCCACTACATTAAGAATCCCATCAATTTTGCCATACATTCAACTTTCCTCTATTTTCTCTTTTTCACTTATGCCTAAAGAGTCTCAAATATATCTTACCTTAAAGAAACAAACCAAACTAACTAAACACAACACCCTAGGACACATGTTCCCTCTAACTTCCCAGAGTTGTTCTACTTGCCATCATAGCCATATCAAAAAAGAATCTTTATTCCAGGTGACACAATCCTAAATCAAATAGTTTTAAACAAAAAAACGAAATATCTTTCTCATGCACCTTAAAAAATGATGTAGGTCCCATTTTCGACTTGGCTGGATAGGAAATTTAAATGCCCTTGCTTCAGTCTTTTCCACAATCCAACCTCTCACATGATGGTAAATTGTTATATGAACTATAGATCTCATGTCCTCAATGACCATAACTCTGGGAAGACAATATGCATCTCTATCTTTAAAGTTCCAACAGAGATCGGTCACATGTGTTGGCTCTGATTGGTTATTTGAATCAGTTGCCTGGTTATGGGTGTGGGTTATGCTTACTGACTTACTGGCTGGAGACAAGCCCTAGAACTGGAGTGATATAAACATTGGTGAGGATGTAAGAGATGTTAAGTTCCATGAAGAGAAAACTTTGTGCTTTTGATTAAATGATGGCTATATTTGTTGTGGAGGCAAAGAACAAATACCTACTATGCTAGTTAAACATCTCGAATGAGTTGCTACCCTGCTTACTCTTAAAACAACAAAAAAATGCATACGAGTTTTTAACTTTGTCAATTTATTGAAATTCTCTATCCAAATCCATATTTGACTAACACCCACTTTTTTTTAACCATTCATTTATTCAACCAATGTTGAGAGCAAACTCTGTCCCTGTCGCTGTTAATATGCATGTTAGATTCATAAAGATGATTGACAAGTGACTTTGCCCTAATGGAGCTTACAATTGGGAGAAGAAAACAACAATAAACATTAGGCATTCTAAATTAAGGAATGTCTAAAGGATGTAAGATTGCCAGAGTTGGTCCCACTGAGAAAAAGACATTTGAACAAGGGATTGAAAGACTTGATGTAGTTTACCAAGGAGCGAGAGGAGGTACAGCATTCCAGGGAGGCTGATGTGGTTAGACTGAAGTTGCCTCAGTAAAGTGTAGAAAAAATTAGGTCAGAGTTCAGGTCCGGATATAATCAGAACAGAAGGCCATTATAAGGATTATGGATTTTACTCTGAGGGAAACAGATGGGCATTTGAGGATTCTGGACAAACGGGTGGTGTAATCTGATTTATATTTTAAAAGGAATTGCATCCATATGTTGAGAACACTGGAGTCAAAAGGGGGATCAGTTAAGAGGTTGATTATCCCAGGGTGAGATTATAGGGGTTCTGAACAGAGTGGAGGCTGTGAAGGTGATGTGAGGGGACAGATTTTGAAGGTTGATTCCTTGCCTATTTTTCAAGATGTGACTTTAAAAGCTGCCATGCCTGAAATTTAAGCTTTATTCCCTCAATTACTTATTTACTAAACAAATAATTTTGAGCATCCCAATATGGCAGTCACTCTCCTGGGTGCTAATCCAATGTAAAATAAGCTTATTATACAATACATGCACCCAGGCTCTTATACACATTCATCTCTACATAGACTAACCTCCTTTGCCCAGCCCCCATTCATTGATATATCTGCTCTTCAGCATTTACAAATTCATTTTAAGGGACACGGAAATCTCAAATTAATTGAATGTTCAGAAACAGAGATGAAATAGCAGGATGATATAATTTTATGCCAGAAAAGTCAATTAAGAATATAAAATAAAGGTATGTATAGAAAGGAAATATAATGAAAATTTATTGAAAACCTTATAACCAAGAAGACACATATTGAGTGGGGCATTTTAAAAGGGAATTATGCATATGCAGAGATTTGAGAATGGCTATAATTTTAGTTTTTGCATCATACGTAATGAATTGACTGAAAATGAAGAAATACTGTAATTCAGAAAACTAACACTGTCTAAGGCAACTAGAGAGGGTCATGGAAACTGCAGCTGTACATCCTAGTCTAAAAATGCAAATTTTATAAAATTCAACTCAGATTGGAAAGCACAAAAGAACCCTAAATTAATAGTGCTTATTTTGTCTTCTCTAATCTGATATCTTACCATTTTAAATTTTTCTCACTCAATATTTTTTGAATATTTTAATTTGTTAATTTATACTTCCATGGCAAGTATTATAATCTATAAAGCACATAATATAATAAATGGAAGCCAAAAAACCAGTTTTTTTTAATCTGTAGCACATTAAGTAAGCAATATCCTCACTATATAAATCATCCTTAAAAATACTGACAGTTTACATTTAATATCTCAATGGAATTAAAAGCAACTGTCAGGAGTTTCATTGACTTCTCTTTCATTTCTGATTTTATTTGTACCCTTTCTCTTTGCTAGTCTAGCTAACTCCTTGTTGATTTTTTTTATTTTTTGAAGGAACCAGCTCTTTAGTTTCATTGATCCCTTCTGCTGTTGTTTTTTCTAGTCTATTTTATTTATTTCTATTCTTTTCTTTATTATTTCCTTTCTCCTAACAACTTAGGGCTTTGTTCTTTTTCTAATTCCTTTAGGTGAAAAGTTAAAGTGTTTATTTGGAATTTTTCTTCTTTCTTGAAGCAGGCCTATATTGCTATGAACTTCCCTCTCAGAACCACTTTTGTTGCATTCCCTTGATTTTGATATGTCATATTTCTGTTCTCATTTGTCCCTAGGTATTTTCTGATTTCTCTGCCAATTTCTTCAATGACCCACTGGTTATTCAGTAGCATGTTGTTTGATATCCATATTTTAGGGATTTTTTTTTTCATTTTTTTTCTTGTGATTGATTTCTAGCTTCATACAATTGTGGTTGGAGAAGATGCTTGATGTAATTTCAGTCTTTTAAAATTTATTGAGACTTGTTTTGTGACCTAACATATGATCGTTCCTGAAGAATGTTCCATGTGCATTTGAGAAGAACTCGTATTCTTTTGGATGGAATGTTCTAGATATAGCTACTAAGCCATTTGCAAATTGTGTCATTTAAGTCTACTGTTTTCTTACAGATTTTCTGTATGGATGATCTATCTGCTGATGTAAGTGGGCTGTTAAAATCTCCTACTATTATTGTATTGCTTTGAAATTCTCCCCTTAAGTCTGTTAATATTTGCTTTATACATCTTGGTGCTCCTATGTGGAGTGCATATACATTTATAAATGCTATATCTTCTTGCTGGATTAACATCTTTATCATTATGCAGTGCTCTTCTTTGCCTTTTATTATAATCTTTATTTTAAAGTCACTTTTGTCTGATATAAGTCTAGCAGTTTCAAGTTTTTAAAATTTCCATTTGCATCCCTCACCTTCAGTCTGTGTGTGTCCTTACTTCTGATGTGAATCTCTTGTAAGCAGCATGTGGGTCTGATTTTTTAATACATTCAGCCACTCTATGTTTTTTGATTGATGAATTTAGTCCACTTACATTTAAAGTATTTATTTATTTTTAATTTTTATTTTATTTATTTTTGGCTATATTGGGTCTTCATTGCTGTGCATAGGCTTTCTCTAGTTGTGGCGAGCGGCGGATCCTCTTCGTTGCAGTGCACAGGTTTCTCATCGTGGTGGCTCATCTTGTTGCAAGGCAAACATGGGCTCTAGGTGTGTGGGCTTCACTAGTTGTTGCATGTGGGCTCAGTAGTTGTGGCTTGTGGGCTCTAGAGTGCAGGCTCAGTAGTTGTGGCTCACAGGCTTCATTGCTCCACAGCATGTGGGATCTTCTTGGACCAGGGCTTGAACCCATGTCCCCTGCATTGAAAGGCAAATTCTTAACCACTGAGCCACAAGGGAAGCCCCTTAAAGTATTTATTGATAAGTATGTACTTATTGCCATTTTGTTAATTGTTTTCTGGCTACTTTTGTGCTTCCTTGCTATTCCTTTCTTCATTTCTTTCTCTCTTTACTTGTGATCTGGTTTTCTTGAGTGTTGTATTTAGATTTTTTTTTCTCATTTTCTTTTGTGTATTTACTGTATAAGATTTTTTTCCTTGTGGCTATTGTGAGGTTCACATACAATATCCTATGTAAAGAGCTGTATATTTTAAGTTGGTAGCAAAGAGTTGAGAAGTCTTATGGTTCTTAAGAACTTTTGAAAATATTAAAGGTAATTAAAACACAAATATATGGAAAAGATGAAATTGTAGCTAGACTTACAAATATTTTAAAGTTACATGACTCTAAATAAAGAGATCTTTATTTACATAAAAATAGAAATATTTATAACAAGACAAAATTTTTGTTTTGAACCTATCTTTTGCCTTTCACAATTATCACAGAGTATGTATGTGCTAAGTTTGCCTGAAATGAGAAGGCATAAGCTAGTGCTAAAGCAAGAGGCAAGAGAGAGAGTAAAACTTGGACATGGAGTAAGGATATTGACTTTTCTCTTGTCATGTCAACTTTAGAACTGCCAACTAATTTTTGGTGGCCTTGATCAAGGTATGTTTATTTTCTGAAGCCCTGTTTCCTCATCTATAAAACATTGGGTTCAGATATTTTCACTTTAGAGATGAGAACATTAAGCCTTTCTGTGTACACTTCTCAGATTGTGAAAAATAAATTAATAAATGTATTAAAGTGTTTTGTATATCTTAAAGCAAAATAATGTTATATTATTTTTAATGTACTTAGCAAAAATATTTCTAAAAATTCGTAAATATTCTAATAGATCTAATTACACATGCTAAATATTTCTGGGGGTTCATATATGTTTAAATAATTACAGTATATATACACTATTTATATCTAAATACATATATAATCTTAATGCCTTATCAAAATAAAACATACATTCAAAAATATTATACCAGAGAGTTTTGGGAAGATGGCAGAATAGCAAGCAGCAGGAATGTGTTTTCCTACCTAGAGAGAAAATGCACTGGCAGAAACTGCCTCATGTATCTATTTTGAACTCTAGAGTCTATTAAAGCCTTGCAACTCCCAAGGGAAAGACTCGAAGGTAAATTATGGTCAACTTCAGTGCTTAACACGGTAGCAACTACCCATCCCCCACTCCCACACCTTGGCAAACAGCTATACACATATTCTGGGGCAACCTGCACAGAGTTTGCTGGAGTCAGAATGAACAAAGTAACCCTGTCAAATATCAGGGATCTGTGCTCTAAACATTGTCTGTGGCTTCTGATCACAGAAGTATAGACAAAGAAAGGATAGTCATTACTTTTGCATTTCCTCCATTGTCAAAAGCCCCTCATCCTATGGCTAAATGACTTTCAGAGGACTTAAAGGTCCATCCTTTAAGTCCTCTTCTTTTTTCTCTTTTTCTGCTTTTAGGAGCCAGACATTAAAAATTAGGTCATTCCAAAGCAACTAATGTTCAAGGAAAGTTACCACACATGGCCAGGGAAAGGTACAGGTTCAGAGAAGAGCCAAGAAGACCATAGTTTACACCTTAGCCTGATGCTAGGCATAGAGACAGAATACCACAATCGAAAATTAAATTAAGTTAAATTTAAAAATAGCAAACCCTGGGGAAGGAGGAGAATCTGAATTCCAGAGTTAACAAGTAATTAGATTTCAATGTCTGGTTTTCAACAAATGATCATAAGACATACAAAGAAGGAGAAAAATATGGCCCATTCAAAGGAAAAAAAATAAATCAACAGAAAATGTGCATGAAAAGAACTTGATAGTAGATCTACTACACAAAGACCTTAAAACAATTGTTTTAAAGATGCCCAAAGGACTAAAGGAAGATGTACACAAAGTCAAGAAGATGATGTACGGACAAAGCTGAAGTATCAATAAAGAGAGAGAAAAACTTAAAAAAAATTCTGGACTGGAAAAATACAATAACGGAAATGAAACAATAATCACTAGAGGGATTCAAAGGCATATCTGAGCAAACAGACGAGTCAGCAAACTTGAAGATAAGATAATAGAAATTTATCAGTTCTGAAGAACAGAAAGAAAAAAGAAGAAAAGTAAATGAAACACTGTGCCTGAGGGACATGAACAATTAGACCAACATATACGTGTGGGAGTCTCCGAAGAAGAGAGGGAGAAAGGGCAGACATCATTTTTGAAGAAATAATGGCTGAAAATGTCCCCAATTTTATGAAAGACATGAATATAAACATCCAAAAACTGAAAAAAAAAAAACCTCAAAGGAGAAAGAATTCAAAGAGTTCCACACTCAGATACTTATAATCAAATTTTCAAAAGTCAGTGACAAAAAGCATCTTGAAAGCAACAAGAGAGAAGTGACTTGTCACTATGAAATTCAACCATGATTTTTTCCATTAACCATTTAAAATGCAATAAACCTTCTCTATATCTTTAGAGTCAAGTCATTAATCTTTCCTAAGATAGCTTTTCTAGTTTCATAACTCTACAGATATCTTTTTCATTATGTGTTCAAATATTATCTAATAGTTGCTGAAATATTCCTCCACTATTATCTCCTCCCATTTTATCTGGACCATATCTTTCTTTTCTCTTTCGTACTTGTCTTGATTATTTTGAACATTATTTTCGATTAATATTTGACAGTGCAGCCCTTTGTCCCATATGGGTGATTAGATCTTTAATATTCTTATGGCTTACCAATCATTCTTACTTCCCTTTGCACTCACAGTGAGTTAGAGGCTGAAGATTTACTTCCGACTTTGTGCTGTTCTTCCCTGAATAGCCAGTGTTGACAATAGAATTTACTAGATCTCTGGTCAGTCATGCATTCATTTGTCTTCTTTCTGTTTCCACATATTTCTATTATTAGTTGAGTCATCTATCTGTTGATGGTCTGTCCCTATCTACATTGGTGGTCTGTCCCTAGCTGCATAGATTGTCATAGGTTTATAGTTTTCTCATGATAGATACCATGCATGAGTATGTGTAAGTATATATAATCAGTATATGTGTGTGTGTGTATCAACAGAAGTATTAAAAGATACACATCATATTATTAACACTCTTTATCTTAGGAAGGTTTTGAAAGAGACTTGGAGTGGAATGGGAAGGAATTATTAATTATTCCTGCATTTTCTGACTTAATACATCACCTAAATATAATTTGTATATAAAATATATATTAAAAATAAAATGACAAAGCGTAGCATATCACAAAATGTTTAAAGTAGCTCTTGGCTACTCTGTTCCCCATATTAAAATTTGGGTACCACTTGAATCAGAATAAATTGGTATGATGATTTAAAATTCAGATTCCTTTTCCCCACCTCCAAAGTAGCTGGCATCAAATTTTCTGTATTCTTAAGACATTCTGAAGGTGATTCTTACATAAATTAAAAATTAGGGACCATTTTCTCAGAGGTGAGATGGCTTGCATTATTTTCTAAGGCCGCCTTGATGGCATTTTGGCATTTTTACTTTTACTACTTCTATGTATAAAGTATATATTTATACAAATATTTGTGTTTAATTATATATCAATTTTACCTCAGATCACCTTGACAACCAAAACAGGGACAAAGAATAAAATGACATGTACATTTCTTATGCTGTATATTCAAGTTTAGTTCTCATTACTTCACTAAAATTCAGTTTGTCTTTCTCTTTCTGTTTTACTTTAGTTACACAAGACACACAACAATGCATATTTTAGTAGTGGTTGGTTGATTGTGAAATAGTTCTCATAGATCAGAATTTGATTTCTGGTGTTGGCAGTTCAGTGAATCATTTCTCATACCTTGTCCAGGTGTTCATTAGGAAAGCATCATACTCTAGTGGAAAGAACAGCTATTCTCTCAAGACCTTTCAAGCGCAAAATTACATTAGGGACAACGATAAGGGATTAAGTGACCATAAGTGCCATCTTTATGTATTATGTTATAAGCAATAACATAAGCAATAGAAATGACCCTTACAGTCTCTATGTTCTGAGCAATAATGTGTAGTCCTTTCAAAACTGTGCAGAATGCTCAGCATTTCCAGAGAGTATCACATAACTGGGCAGAGTCACACTGGCCTCTCAATATTGTTCCACAATTCTTGTCTTTTTCCTAGTCATCATCATCTTCAGATTTCTAAAATTACTATTTCAAAACTCTTTACATCTCAAATTCCCTAGCTCTAACTTTGCTCTTAATATATGACCTAATTTCCTACTTCATATAGAAAACTGAAATCCATGACCAGTAACAACTTTAATTCCCCTAAAATCTATCCATTTGTACTTAGATAGTGATATCTTGTTTATAGACAAAACAACAAGATTTTCTGATTTAGATACTACCCATTCATTCCCTTCACAGAACAATTTCTTATAAGGTTTGGGGTTTAAATATATCCTTTTCTTTTCCTTATCTCCCACTGGGTACACAATACATTGCAATCAGGGATAGAACTCTACCAATCCAATGAAAGATTTCTTTAAAGTTCCAAATGACCTCCATGATATTAAATTGAATAGGAATATTCAAAACTTCATCTTGTTTGATTCTCATCAATGCTTCATATGTCTGACAACTTTCTTCTACCTAAATTATGACCCTTATTTTTTTCTGTGACACTCAACACTCTCTCTTTCCTTATTTCTTATTCGCTGTCTCCTCTTTGTTTCTTAAATGCTATTATGACTCATATTTCTGCCCTAGGCTCCCTGCTTCCTTAATATACAAGACTCCTTTAAGAACTCCATCCACTTCATCGGTGTAAATACCACTTAGCCTCTGTTGTGTGTAATAGAAGTAGTAACAGCATGGCACCCTATAACCAAAACAATGATAGTATTACATAATATCCATATGTACTATGAAATTGTTAATGATTGCCTGCAATTAGATCATTGAATCTCAAGATGTGTATCTCTTAGTGCTATGAGAAAGTGAAAGAAAAAATAAAGGTCCAAAAGAGTCCTGTGTGATTGAAACCATCAAGAGCATATCACTTAAATATGAGATATGAAGTAAGAAAGCAACTTTGTTGTTTGTATGTATATGTTTATATATACATATGTGTATATATCAAACACATCATTTCTCTTAAAAAGAGCAGTTCTAGGGAAAGACACATACACACACACACACACACACACATGCCCACATACTAAATTATATAAAACACAATGTGAAATGGGCAACGAATGCAAGGTAATAGAATTAAAAAGAAAAGATCTTAACTTAGTCTAGGGAAATTGGGAAAGGCTTACTGTGTTCATATTCAATATTTAAATGATTCACATTGATCTCCTTTTAAAAGAATGTATCTTTTCAAATGAAAACAATAGATATTTAATAGATATTAAAAAAAATTTAGGGAGTATAAGTAGCAACCCTGCTAACTGAATACATTGGGGGATGAAGAAAAGTGAAGCTGACTTCTAGGTATTTTTGTTGATGAACGATTGGCCCTTAAAATATTCTTCATTACTTTAATACTGTAGACACTGTTCTGTAGTTATATTAGTCTTATAATTTTGGTTATTTCATAGACATTATAATCACAACTTTGTATTCAAATTCTTATATCTTAATTTGCTTCCCTCTACTTTTGTCCCAGTTTCCTCTTACGTATCAGATAGGACTGTTTTCTTATTTAAAGTGCCTAAGATTAATAGTGTTCAATCCCAGCAAATGATACTGATGGTTTTGGAAAAGTTTTACCAAGCTGATTTCTGCTGCCTGTACTTATCCAGATAATTTGCATAAGCTATCTGCTATAGTTCCTATTCCCCAGGCTTTCACAGACATTGCTTTCTATACATTAAGACTGTAATCTGCTCATTAAGTCTTACTTCACTCACTATTTCATCATCTTCTTGGCTACAGTAGAACCCGTTCTCAGACCTGACTGCACACACACTCATACTGCTGACAAACCTAAATTACCTGGTTATTCCTATCAATGGGTCACTCTGCTTTTCTTTTTAGATTGCAAAATGTTGCTGCAACTAAACAAGAATATGTGTGTGGACGCATGGCCTCTTCAAATATTATGTTTTGAGACTCTAATGCAGTATTACTGTTACTTGGAAATATTTTCATTGTTTCTCTTAATTCCTTAATGAACTCCCTCACAGTAATCTCTCTCAAATATCTCTTGTCTCCTCCCTCGGTTTCTCGGCTTTAAAGACTCTTGAGTTCACAATCCTTTCTCTCTCTCCTAATGCATTAATAATAAACAAAATTAATCCACATAACCAGCTGTGTTTATACTTTTCATGATTTCTTTATATACTCATATTCCTCCCCTTAAAAAGTTTTCATTTAATCTAACAAAAATTAAGACAAGTGCAAAAAACATGAGAAAATGAGCTTTAGGTCCAGAAACCTATATTATTGAGAGGGTCTGGCAGAGCTTGGAAGTCTAAAAGCTGAGGAGACAGGCATGACAGGAATCCTTGGTCATCAATGTGAAAAGGATCCCAGGGAGACCAAACGTGGGAAGATAATCCTACATGACATGGTCTTTTATGAATCTGCCCCTGTTACTTCTTTGACTTAATCTCCTCCCACACTACCCATTACAGACAATGCACTCACCTCTTCATTGTTCCTTGAACACGCCACACACACTTCCACAGTCTCTTTACTATTTCTCTACCTCTGTTGGAATGTGCTTCCATAAACTGCAGAATTACTAACATTTTTATTTCTTTTAGGTCTTTGCTCAAATATGTGCCCATCAGATGGACAGGACTTTCCGGATCACTGTAGGATCACAGCAATCCTCACCACATCCTCCATCTTCTTTATGAATTTATTCTACTTCACAGCACTTACCACCATATGACATTATATATACATTTTTTTTTCTTTTTTTCCTTTCTATCGACTGTCATTTGGGTGAAAGCTCCCTAAGGAGGAATCATCTTCTTTATTGTTCACTCTTGAACCTCAGCTCCTGCAATAAAGCAAAATGCATGATACACATTCAATAAATATAATGAATGAATCAGATAAGCCTGATAGCCATGGTAAAGGGGCAGTTAGGGGGTAAACATAAGCATCAGGACCACTGGAGGGAAGTAACCTTCCAAGCAGAAGGTAGGAATTCAGTTGTAGATGGTGAGCGAGATTCTCAATCTGGAAACTGACTCGCAGGTAATAGGCTTTGACAGTGAGAGATCTGTTTTTCTGCCTGGTTCCTTATATAAGCAGAGATGGTGGCATTACCCTTGTACCCCTTAGCTGTGACTGCCTGCAGGTGAGTTTGTGTACCTTCTGGAACAAGGCTGAGGAGATGATGGTGCCCATCCCAGCATCAACATTAGAGCCTGGCATCAAATCCATCATCAATTATGATGAGAAAGTGTAGGAACGCTGCTCTCCTACTAATATAATCCCATTCAATTCCTGAAAGAATTGAAATTCCTTGCTAAAAAAATTCAAACTGTTTTCTTGATTTCCAAATAGAAAGAATGGTGATATTTGGTACTTTCTCATGACCTATTTCTGTGTTCTATTGTCACTTTCCTCTCTCTCCACAAGAAAGCCTCACTCAGAGACACGAACATTTTGTAGATTTTTTTCCCAAAACCATTCGTACAGAACAGATGCGGCTTCTGGTTCCTCTTGGCATGATAACAAACATAACTAGCTAAAAGAAGTTTAACTGATTTCAGAAGTTAAGTTCAACTCAGCTGATTATTCAAGCTGTCAGTCACCTGTTACTTATCACCAAGGTTCTAGAGTTCTCATTTGACAAGATTAAAATGGTGAAAGGAAGACTGATTCTAGAATTAATTGTAAGGGACTAAAAGAAAACAAACGTATTTCAAAAATCATATGCACAATATTTTGTGGTTTGCATACATTTGCCCAATTTACTTATGTTTCTACTTTCATATCTTCTCAGTTTCAGTGCAATGTGGGGATATCGTGCCAGATTTAAATCCATCAACTGGAACTTTCCTTCAGTGACAGATACCTTGTGAGAAGGAAACCAATGAGTAGGTATTGAATTTTGAAAGACTTATATTAGAAAAGATTGTGAAAAGAATTGTTAAGAAAATGTGTTCAGTGTTATGCACTAAACGTTAAATTCATAGCATACCGTTCTACGGAAAAAGCTCTAACTAAAACCAGGAGGCAGATGGTGAAGTTGGAAGACAAACACAATATTGCAATGAAGACATCATAAGAGCTGATGTAAATGTGGCATTGCCTTTGTCAACCTGTGTAGTTAAGCTGTAACTGCCATTTTAAAGTTCTCTTGATGCTTTTCTCTACCAATCCCTGCCATAATTTCCTGGAAAGATATTTTCCGTAGTAAACAAAGAAAGGAGCAAGATGTATGACTTTCTGTGATGTTAGTGCTGAACATTTTAGGACTTTCTACTCAGTATAAGACTGTCTTCAAATTTTAAATGAAGTGACAAGTTGGTAACTTCATAAGTGGGGACCCCCCAAAAGGATAATTTTTAGTGACTCTTAACTGTCTCTTAACTGGTTATGCATTTTAAAACAAGCCAGAGGAGAAATATCAAGTTTCTTGCCTTGTACTACGTGGACAAATCCTTAGGGCAGCTCTCGCTGTGCATTCTTACCCACAGTTTTGTAGATGAGTCTGTGATTACCACAGTTTTTGTAGCTAGAGACAGAGAAAGAACACAATTATGCTTTTAGACATTTGCTCAATACTAATTTTTGTTTGTTTGTTTTGAATTTGCCACAGTAGAATTTGAATAATAGATTACGCACTTTCCCATCCATGTATTAAGTTTGGGAATGTTGCTCTGCTCTGTGAGTTTCTTTTCTTTATTTTTTAAACTTATTTGTTTATAGCTGTGCCACAAGGATTTCTGTTATAGTGCGAAGACAAGGCATTTTCATCAGCACATTAAAAAATATATATAATAATGGGCTTCCCTGGTGGCGCAGCGGTTGCGCGTCCGCCTGCCGATGCAGGGGAACCGGGTTCGCGCCCCGGTTTGGGAGGATCCCACGTGCCGCGGAGCGGCTGGGCCCGTGAGCCACGGCC
>NC_041217.1:12204842-12254989 GCF_002837175.3 Physeter macrocephalus | reverse complement strand
GGAGCGGCTGGGCCCGTGAGCCATGGCCGCTGAGCCTGCGCGTCCGGAGCCTGTGCTCCGCAACGGGAGAGGCCACAACAGTGTGAGGCCCGCGTACCGCAAAAAAAAAAAAAAAAAATATATATATATATATATAATAATGATTTCACCTCACGGGAAAAAATCTTTGAGCCATTTTTTTCCTAATATCTAATGTTAAACTCCAGATATACTCTGTATGTAACTTTCACTGCATTGCATAATTCGATATTGAATGAGACATGCAGTGTACCCACCCCTACTTTCCTCGGTAAATAATTTTAAGAGGGGAAACCTAAAACAGAAATTATCAAGGGCATATGGGCATAAAAGGAGAACCAATAAAACTTCCAGGCACAAGTAAATACTCAATGAGAAAAATTATGTTGATTATTCCCTAACAACATGATTTTTTTTTTCTATGAACAGTTTCTGTTTTAATGAGAAAGGACATTATTTATGGTAGGCATTAGACTGTAGTTGAATATGTACTTTAAACATTCTCTGTAGCTTTCTTAATTTTGCATAAACTGTTTCGTGTAACTAAAAGTTTCTTCATTTTTTTCCAATCTCTATATTCTAATATATTTGAATACTTCAATTGTATATTCTGTTAATATTGCTTGTAAAGTTTAGTATTTTTGGAATTGAGATTCCAATATTGTTTCCAAAGAGAGAAAAAGAAAACCAAAATGTTATTTATTAATCATTGAAAGGCCATTTAAAATATCAATGACTTTTTATTTTAGTGAACAAAACGTTAGTGACGTAGTGGCATAAAATAATTTATATATCTTTAGGACTTAGCATCCAGAGTTTCTTTTTTACTGAAGAAAATAGTTCTTCTCTTGTCATGCATTATGTTCATCTGGGTTTCAGAAAAGGATGCTTTCTAATATGGGAAATCCATTTACATCTTTAAATATACAAAAGCAAATGAAAATGTACTAAATTATTTAAATAATAATGTTTAGATGAGTGCATTTCTATCATACTGTCCTTTCTAGTTTGCCACAGAGCGGGGGTATTATAATCTTAGAATATTTCTGTGAGTTAACCCTTGAATTTCATGGAGGAAACAGACTTTTAAGTACGTAAAATTAAACTTTCTAATTACCGAGGTTACGGTCTTATTTTTTCATAGGCATTCAATGTTGTAGGGAATAGTGAATTTTCATTTTTTTAAGGTATTGAATCCTTATTCTTAACAAAAACACCCAAAATATTCTTTAACTTTTAATTCTTAAGTACATTATAATCCATAGGTATTCTTGCTTCTATTTTAAATGTTGAAACAATTCATTTAATTAACATGAGGATGTTTTATTTGTTCTCATATATTTTAAACATTGTATTTCTCAAATTTAATTATTAATGTATCTTTGTCATTGCTTCTGATGCTGCTCATTAATGCAAGTGGCAATTATTTTTCTAGTTCATATACTTCTTTTTCAAATAGATCTTCTCTGTGACTTATGAATAATATTATTGTTGGCACTCAATGGCTAGTGATCTATACATAATTAGCCTGCGTCTTCATTAATTTCTTTAAGAAATTAAGCTAATTACCCAGATATTTATGTTTTCATTCATGAATTATTTCTACAGGAAATAAATACTGCTAACATGGTATTAATAAGATGTCTTTCCACAAAAAGCACTGGCATTTCAGTATAGTAAGGTGAGTTTGAATTTGGATCAAGTTGGATTTGGACTTAACTACTTGTCTTGCAATTAAATAACTGTGTGGCATTTAGCAGGTTACTTAAGCCCTTTTTAATTCTACTCACTTCTAAAAATGAAGATAGCTGTAATCATTTCCAAGAATTTTTGTGAGGATTTAGTTAAAATCAAAATCATAAATATCCTGGCACCAGTAGGTATCTACTGCTACCATCCACCAGGATGGAAAGCCAAGAATACCCTGAACTCTAGGGAAACCTATCTGAAATTTGTATGTCTGACATGTATTCAAAACTGCTGGGCTAACCTACAAAACAGGTTGGTAGTAATGATTTATTTCCCATAATGCTGTTATTTATATCACCCTTTATGAACTTCTTTATAAACTTTTTATTTTCAGAGAACTCAAGAAATAAAAGGTAGCGTACCTTTATTTTTCCTCCATATTTTAAGCCCCTCAACTTGGAAACTATGAATTTTATAGTCAGGATAAGCCACATTAAGCTGAGGCAACAAAATAAAAAGTATGTTCCTTCTTCAGGGACTTTCCTTATTCAATAATACTGTCAGCTATGCTTCCTTTGGTAGGCCACATGCTTGACCTCAATATTTTGAAATAATACCTTGACTTTCTTGATTAGAATTTAAAATATTAGATTTATTATTACTCTTCTGAATTTATTGGACTGGAAGAATAAATTGTTGCAACAAAAAATGTATAGACATTAGATTGCAAAGGCACTTGACTACTTTCTGCAATTTTCAAGTGTACATTGAATAAATTAAGCAATCCCTTTTTTCTTTCCTTTTTTGGTTCATTGACAAATATTAAATCATCAAGTTCCCGTTAATGTAATCATCTATCTAAGAACCTCTAAAAATTCTCACAATTATTATTCTTAAATATACATATAGATGACCTGGTGTTGATTTCTTGAGGTCTAAGATAATGTCTAATTTATTCACTTTGAATTTCATTCTTAACACAGAACCTAGTACTTAGTAGATACGCAAAAATTATTTGCCAAGTAAAATAAAGGTAAATGTGTAATATGTACAACAGATACTAGAAAGAAATGTACCAACAATTTCATTTTTAATGTTAGTTTATTGTAGAATATTTATTATCCTTATTTTTTTTGAATTTTATTTTATTTTTTTATACAGCAGGTTTTTATTAGTTATCTATTTTATACATATTAGTGTATATATGTCAATCCCAATCTCCCAATTCATCCCACCACCACCACCCCCCATGTTTAAAAGATAATGCAGTATTCATGTTTCTACAGTAATATTTTATGCATATAAAATAATATTTCTAAACTTTCAATACAGTCAAAACATATGGTTTACAAGGGTTAACTCATAAATTCATTACATAAAATTCAATTAGCTATCCCCTTGAAAAACTTGAAATAGCCCATAAGATGCTACATGCATACATATAATTTTATCAATATATATATATATGCAACAAACCTTCTGATGTTCCCCTAGCATTAGAACAGATTACTATTTGTTTGCTGGACAATCAATCAGAGATTTTTTTCTTTAAGGACATCTTTCCCAACATATGCATACAGTTTGACACCAGAATCATATTTAATAATAAGCACATGAGACATGAGACTATCTGAAGTATATCGCAGAGCAATATCTCTCATCTGTATTCACTCAAGGGCAGTTTATTGATAAGATGAGAAGTGGAAAAACCTGCATTATGTAAATCTTCTTTCTCTCCTCTACTAAAAAAAAATTATATAACACACATAATCAAATTATTTATAATTTAGAAATGAGCAATATAGTGTTCTCTTGCATATGCAATATAATGGGTGATATAAAATAAATGAATATTAGGTTTAAAAAAATCCTTGACAATAAAGCTGGAATGAAATGTGCCATAGCAGTGACTATCTCATAGCAATAAGATATGTATGGCATTTTCCCCTCTGATTTTCTGGATTTCTAAATTTTCTATAAACAATACAGATTACCCTTATAATATTAAATCTCTAGCTTATTAGTAGTAAAAAAATACATGTTAAAATACTCATTCTGTATTGATCATATTTTAAAGTATTTGTTGTGATTTTTGCATGGAGTTTAGGAACATTCCAAATCTAGTTAAATATTTATATTTTGTGATAACTCTCCCTTGTCTTTTTTTTTTTAATCTTGGCATCTTATAAATAGAGCCATCATGGAAATGATGAAATTTAAAATTGAGCATGAATTTTTTTCATATTTAAATTATCAAGACGACAAGGTAGGACATAACAGAAAAGCAAGGAAAGCTAAGATTTGGAGGCAGGAATAAGTACAATATAAGTAGAGTGGGTGTGGGAAGAGGCATAGAGAATAATCTCACTGGATCAAAGCATTTTTGTAAGCAAGGAATATCATTTTGTTAAACTGAAGACAAGTTTCCTGTGCAGCTGTAAATATCAAATATATACGTACAAATAATTGGGAGTTATTAAAGTTTTCAAAAAAGTTAATAATATAATAAATGTTAGTTTTGGAGATATGTCATGTCTATGAAGTTTAATATAATTTGTATTTTGATACTTTTGACCTTTAATCCTACTGAAGAACAGTTGAAACTATACAATCTTACCATGGTGTATCTTACTAATAAAATTTACTTCATGGTTTATGCTTATAAACTAAGAACAAGGTCTGAAATTAAAGCTGGTAAAATCACCACAAGGTATGTGATTAGTCATGTGTAGAAGTTTCCTGCCACTAGAGATAGTATGTAAATGTGTTACTGATTCAACTAAAGCGATCCCTAAATCTCATCAATGAGGCTAATCTTAAATCACTTTGAGAGGACTACCACAGAAGTAATGTAAGATAAAAGTTTATCCTGCCACTTGAAATATAAAATTTTATAGCAAAAAAAAAAAATCTGCATAAAGACAAGAAAAATAGAGGCAAAAAATGCCTTTATTATATTATTTTATTCGAAACATTGACTAAGAAAACATTTTATGTTTAGTGATGAATGACTTAACACTAACCAAATAAGCAATCACAATAATTAAGATTGATGGATAATCTGTTAGTATTTGACAGACAATGTTCACTATGGTAATACCTTCACCTAAGTCTCTTTGTTCTCTAAAGTCTATTCATAGGATTGTCCTATGGAAATGAATTGTCCCTGTTACCTTGTGTAATTGAGTGGGTGGGCAAACATTTATTGAAGCTTATCACATGAGACAATAGACTCAATTTTAGGTGAAGATGACAAAGAGGAAAAGAATGCCAGTTATACCTTGAGGAGCTTATTTCCTTTTGAGAGGAAGATGCAAACAAATAGCCGTTTCAATGTAAAGTAATAAGTATAATGATCAAGGCAGATATAGCGTTAATGAGTAATAGGTAAGCTTGGCTAGTCAGGAAGAATTGTAAGAGAAGTAACCAACCCAGTCTGGGTCTTTAGTAACAAGAATATTGAGCAAGATAAGAAAGTTTAAAATGGCATTCCAGATATAAAGATTATGAAGAAAAATACTTCAGAATACCCCGTGAATGTAATAAGTAAAAGTAGCTCAGCAGACCTGAACTCTAAAACGTAAGTTTGGGAAAGCTGATAAATGAGGGTGATTGTATTTGTATGTCTTCTATGACAAAGAAGCTGGGCACGTACAGTGAAGTTGGTTTTCTTGGCATCTGCCTACCTTATTAAATTGATTTGTTTTCTTGTCTTAGCAGGATCTTACCATATTCCATCACTTTTGTCAACCAAATATTCAGACTCTTTCATTATAATCACTTTTACTGAAACACTTTCCATTCTTATTTTGAAGAAAGTGAGTAATTTTTCCGTGTATCCTAAACTTGCCTCACACATCTTGTAAGAATCACCCGAGGGAGACATTTTCAACACATATTCCTGATTTTCTTCTCTTGGAACTTTTGATTCCATAAGTCTGAATTTGTGCTAATTTATCTGTATTTATTACAAGAATTTTGTATGAATCTGATAGAATTAGACAACAAAACGGAGTAAGATATCACTGTTTTTTGATGTATATCTGGGAAACATTTGGTTATATAGGATAATTACAAAACAAATTGAGGAGAAATTGTTTACAAAATATTGGAATATATTACTTCTTCCTATATATGCAGTTCAACTGCATATTTGGTCTTCAGAATACTAACATTGACAATGCACAGAAATAGAAAATAAATAAACAGAAGTGTGAAAGAAAGGAGTTGGAGAGAAAAGAAAATTGACGACTATCTTGTAGCAAGAGAACAAAAGGGAAAGGAAGTGTCATATTGTTGTACATGTAGTTGGTTGTATCTAAATTATAATCACAAATGATATTTCTAAGAAAAGCAACAATACAAATTTTCACAAGGTACTATGCCAGAATTAATTTAATGGGAAAGAGAAGTGTACTCTATTTTGCTGCACACAGTTAAACAGGCAAGAATAGGGCCATTTATTTTAAGAAAGAAGACTTTTATTAATGATAAATTATTTTATCCCACACCAGATCAAGCTACCATGAAACTAACTAGAAAATAAAAAGGCTGAAATGTACTTAGGTTGAAAATAAAGTCCTCGGGACTTCCCTGGTGGTCCAGTGGTTAGGACTCCGAGCTCACAATGCAGGGGGCCCGGGTTCATCCCTGGTCAGGGAATGAGATCCCACATGCAGCAACAAAGACCCGGTGCAGTCAAATAAATAAATAAATATTTTTTTTAAAAAAGAAAGAAAATAAAATCCTCTGCTTTAGGTAATACCTCCAGGAATCTCAGATATATGTCTAATCTCAAAATTTATATTTCACTTTTGTTTTCTGTTACATGAGTGTATATATAATTAATAAATGTGAAAGAAACTTAAAAATTCTCCATTCACCATCAATTATCTTTATTGAATTTTTATTTTCTTTGTTGTTTTATCCGACCATAGATTTTATGATCACTCCAGTTCTAAAGTTCTAAAACAAATTCTGTCAACTAATCATGCCAGAGCCCTGATATGACTGAATCTCAACCAGCTGGTAGGGGTGTGTGTGTGTGTGTGTGTGTGTGTGTGTGTGTGTGTGTGTGTGTGTGTGTGTGTGTGCGTGTATAGGATTTGTGTGACAAAGCTCATTAGAAATGGAGCTTAAAATACTACTTCTTGATCATGCACTAGCTAGCTAATCCTGGGCAATTTCTGACAATCCAACCAGCAATACATATAATTTATTTATTTAAAAACCCCTCTTTCAAAGGTCCTTTATATTTTATAAAGTACTTTAAACTTATTGGCAAATTTAAATCATCATTGATTTGATTTTTCTGACTGAATTGTGCCAGCCCATTGTTAATAATGTATGCTTTTCATTTTATTACCCACTGGATATTCATTCCATTAAAAGTAGCTTTGCTGTGTTAGTATAAAATTTAAAAATAACAGAAGTGTTCCAAAAACAATCTTTCATTATATGTTATATATTTCAATTACATACATATAAGGGTTGCTTATAAGTATAGTTCCATGTGCACTTCAAGTTTTTTAATATAGCATGTTTTTAAGAAATGTAAATATGAAACCAACAAAACTGCATTCAAAATGCTAATGAATATATTCTTTTCATATTCTATAATTTATTGAAAAAAGAGCTTTCTTTTTGAGAACCTGCTTCCATCTTAGTCTGGTAATGTTAACTGAGAAGAGACATGAAAGGGTCTTAGAGCTGAGATATTTGTTATTTAATCCTATGGTGTCACCAGCTTGGAAACAAGCAACTGTTATGTTAATAATTGGGGAGAATAAAGTTCATATGAGCTATTTAATTTAATTTGATTTATGTGTACATTTATAGTGTAAGTCAGGGAAATATGGTCTTGAATATTGAAAATATTTCAATGCTTTATTTTGTAAACCACACTAAAATATATTATGCAAATGAAAAGAAATATACACAAAACAAAAATTGCAATGGACAGTCTCATAAAGTTAATAAAAGGGTAAAAGGAAATACAGGGGAAGAGGTCTAGCATGTTACCATGTGAGAATCAGTTGACTAATGCTGATCACTACCAATACTAATATCCAAAGGAGCCATTTTCCTTTAGGTTTGGGGAATATTATGCAGAGTATAAGTTGTTTGCTTCTGTGACATGCAATATAGATTTTGCTGTTCCATTATACTACTCATAGACAGTAACGTATGCATTTTTTTTTTCTTTTTTTTTTGCGGTACGCGGGCCTGTCACTGCTGTGGCCCCTCCCGCCGCGGAGCACGGGCTCCGGACGTGCAGGCTCAGCGGCCACGGCTCACGGGCCTAGCCGCTCCGCGGCATGTGGGATCTTCCCGGACCGGGGCATGAACCCGCGTCCCCTTGCATCGGCAGGCGGACTCCCAACCACTGCGCCACCAGGGAAGCTCAACATATGCATTTTAATGGAAGAACAGAGATGTGACTTGTAGAAAATGTCAGGGGAAATGAATTGTGAGTGGCCAGTAGATAATGGGTAGGTACATAAAACTGGAGCAAATATGCCATGTTAATGAGTGACATTGTGTCAAAGAGACAGTGCAACTGTATTATTTTTGTAACATTATCATTCTCATAAAGAGTACTGGTATACAAATGTAAAATAGATAGCTAGCGGTAAGCAGCCGCATAGCAGCCGCATAGCATGCATAGCACAGGCAGATCAGCTCGGTGCTTTGTGACCACCTAGAGGGGTGGGAAAGGGAGGGTGGGAGGGAGGGAGACGCAAGAGGGAAGAGATATGGGAACATATGTATATGTATAACTGATTCACTTTGTTATAAAGCAGAAACTAACACACCATTGGAAAGCAATTATACTCAATAAAGGTGTTAAAAAATTGAAAAGAAAAGAGTACTGGTATAAAGTAATTTTTAGCTTCATGTAACTAAGGATATATTATTTTATATTAATAACATAATTTGGATTGCCTAAGGTCCCGTATAAAGTCTGGAATATTCATGACGCTTAAAATGTCTCTATTGTATTTATTGAAGAGCAATAACTTCCTAGAATAAAAATAATAATCTTTACAGGAATTAATTTTCATCAATACTTCAGAGAATTGGAAAATAATTATATAAAATATTAATGCTAATTGTGGCTTTTCAATACTAATTATTGAATCAAAAGTAGGTTTAATTACCAAGGATTATTTACACTTTACAAAACAATTTTTGATTAAAGTTACAGTAGGAAGGGAAAGAGGAGGAGGGTAAAATAAGAGGAGAGGGGGAAGAGGGAGAAATAGATTGAAAAAAAGGAAACAAAGAAATTACATGGTTTAAAAAATTGGGAAGTGATGAGAATTTCTATATGATCTCATCAATTAACATTTCTCATTCATTAGCATATTAAATCATTGAAATAATGCAACAGGAAAATGTGTCCAGGTTCCACAAAAAAAAAATGTTTCAAATATACATTGTTTTAAAAATGGGCAAAAGATTTGGAAGACATTTCACCAAAGAATACACTGAAATGCAAATAAGCATGTGAAAAGGATGTTCAACATCATTAGTCCCTAGGGAAGTGCAAATGAAAGCCTCAATAATTTACTATTCCACCCCGCTTGAATGGCTAAAGTTAGAGTAGCAATATCAATATTGGCAAGGATGGGACATAACTGGAAGTCTCAAATTTTGTTTGAGAGGATGGAAAATGACACAATCACTCTGGGTAACAGTTTGGCAGTTTCTTACAAAGCTAAAAAAACGCTGATAATCGGACCATGTAATCCCATTCTTAGGTAACTATTCAGAAGAAATGAAAACATTTATCCACACAGGAACTAGTGCTTGAATATTCACAAAAGCTTAATTCATAACAGCCAGAAATGAGAAACAACTTGAATGTTTTTCAGTTGGTGAAAGGATCAACAAATTGTCGTTCATCCTTAAATGGTACCCCTGCAGTAAAGATTGGAGCCAACTTCTAAAATATGTAAAAAATATGGATAAATCTTAAAAGCAGTTATGTTACTTAAAAGATGAGATAAATTATTATCATTATATAATATAATTTAATTCATATAAAGCTGTAAAAGGGGCAAAAATATAATCACAGAAAGTGGAAGCTCAGTATATGGGGACCCTTAACTGCAGAGAAACACTTGGGAACTTTTTCTCATAATGAAAATACTCAGATTCTTAGTTGTAATGGTGGTTATATGATTGTTAACATTTTACACAACTAATTGTACTCTAAGGATTAGTGAAGATTTCTGTATGGAAATTTTAATTTAGGAACGTGATCATATTAAAAAATAAAATCCTCGTGAGATTCTCTGTAGCTCCGACACCTCCCCCCAGTTTTTTTATATCAGGAAGAGTTGAAACAAATTAAAAAATAACACTTTTAACAATAAGGATGTGTGGTAAATGTACTCTAATAGATGAACCCTAATTTTGGGTGAATTGGTTAACATGGCAGCTTTCCAATAACGTGCAATTTTAAAAGGCATATCGAAAGTCAGCCTTGTATGGTCTCAAGGACTAAGTGTTAAAGGAATTAAGAGGTAAAGTTTGTAAAAGGAAAGACAAGTGAAGAATAATTCATCTTGGTCTAATAAAGTAGAAAACATAAAATAAATTTGATAAGTAGGTATGATGGTCCATTCAGCTTATCCTGAGGACATTTTATTCCAGCTATTTCTCATTCGATAAAGGAGAATTTTGGGGATTTATGTTTGGTCAGAATTTAGTTTCCAATATTTTGTATTTCATACTGAAATTGCTTCCTCACATTATTAGCATAGGTGATAAGATTATATATATACACACACACACACATATATATACACATATATAATTATACATATGTGTATATATATATATATATATATAATTACATAAGCATAGTGCACTATAACAGAATAAAGCATAAATAGATAAGGAGAAAGACATAGGGAGGAAGGGGATGGTAGAGAAAGAAGGATTGGATTTAGAATAACTGCCCCTGTCTCCATGCCTGCCACTTTCTCAGTTATGACTATAACCAAGTCACTTAAGCTCAAAATACTCATGTTTTTTTCCTATAAAATGATTTAATTCATTTAGTGAATAAATGATGTGCAATCTGTAAAGTATAATAAAGAGGAGGAATATAATTAAAGATGCCATAGCATACTTTCTCTGATTTCTTGAGAAAGCAAATTTTTTTCTTTCTCCTGGGCTTTCTCTCGCACAGGACATCCTCCTTGAAATGTTCTGTTAACCATCCATCTGACTCAGGGTTTATATTGTGAATTGTAGAGGAAGCTTAACTCAAAGACCAAAATAAATCCATGTTTTAATAAACGTGTCTCATTTTATCACAAAGTTAAGAAATGTTCAGTGAATGCTGGGTCATTCCAGAAGGTAAAACAATGGCATTAAGGCCAAGATTCCTTTTCTCTCTTTCTGGCTTTCTTCCCTCTTCCTTGATACTGTCTTCATCCCTAGGTTTGTCCTTTGCAGCTGCTCCAGGTCCTCCTTTAGCCGCTGCAAATCATCCAATGCATCAGACCCCTTAAACCCACGAAGCTGGGTCTTCTAGAACTTAGCACTCTGGCTGATTCTGGATTAACTGGCTGTGGCTGGACAGGGCACTATGGGATTGGCCTACATGAACTAGAATCAACCCTGAGAGCTGGATGTGATTTTCTACAGAAGCATTTTGATAAAAGAAAAACTGAAGTCTGTTGGCTAGAGTCTGGGGTGGGATCAAAAATATTCACTAAAATCAACACGGTCACCTTTCTCTTATGGCACTGTTTTTCCTCTCAGTACTTCTTCATTATTCTGGTAACTTGCTGAATATGTTTTCCTCAATGGACTGTAAGCTCCTTGAGGGTAGGGACGGTAATAACTCCCTTCTTTACTGTTCTGTGTCCTGCACTTACTATAATGCCTGGCACATAGTGTGGACTAATTACATTGTAATAATATGACATATTATTATACATATTGTAAAAATGAATGAAACAGTAATGACACCATAAATATGAATTTGCTTCCATTATCATAGAATAAACTTTATAATAAAGTGGTCAGTCTATGGTACATGCCACTAGAGTTGCCAAAGGCAGGTTTTTATGATAATCATGTATCTTCTTTATTTTTTATTTTTGGTTTTCAACTTGTCTTTTTTTCTTAATATTTCCTTTGCTTTTTCGCTCTTCTGCCTTGTACTTGAAACCTGCCATTATATATCTGTTCACATTCATTAAGTCCTGCTAGTTGCTCTAAGATGGATTCCTAACATTAAATAAAATATGTGCACTGGAACATTAACCTTGAACTTACATCTTTTATGAGTTGTTGAACAAAAAAATAAACATGAAATCAAATATTTGTGAATCTGGAGTAGGAAAATATTTCATAGATATAACACTCCCAAAATGATATATTAAAAGAAAGGAAAAAGATAAATTGGACCTCACCAAATTAAAAACTTCTGGTTTTCAGAAGATTCTATTAGAATGAAAAGCCAAAGACTGTGAAAACAATATTGTAAATAATATATTTGATAAAGGACAAGTAATTAGAATGTATAAAGAACCTTCAAAACTCAAAAATGAGAAAACAAAAAAATTAAAAGATTTGAACAGAGCTCACCAAAGAAGATTATATAAATGGCAAATAAGCAAAAGAAAAGACATTCAACACCATTGGTCATTAAAGACACACAAAGTAAAACCACCTATTAGAATGGCTGTAATTAAAAATACTATTCGTACCAAGTATTGGAGATGATGTAGAAGAAGTGAAACTTTCATATATAGTTTGTGTTGTGATACAACCAGTTTGGAAAACAGTATGACAGTTTCTTAAAATTTTTAAAGTAAAGTATTCTACTCCAACACATTTAATGAAGAAAAAAGAAAGCATATGTCCATACAGAGATTTGTACAAGAATGTTCATAGTGATTTTATTTGTAACAGCCCCAAACTGGAAACAATCCAAATGTTCATCAATATGGAGATGGATAAACAAATGTACTATATCCATGTGATAGAATAATAAAAAGAAATGAGATATTAATAGACATAAAGCATGAATAACTCTCAAAATAATTTTGCTGAGTGAAAAAGTCATGCGAAAGAAGATTATTGATTCCAGCTACAAAAATCTCTAGAAAATGAAAACTAACCTATAGTGATAAAAAGCAGGTCAGTGATTGCTTCAGTATGGTGGATCCTAGAAGTGGCAAGGCAGAGAGATTATGACAGGACCCGAGGAAAGTTTGGAGGGTGATGAATATGTTTACTACCTTGATTGTTCTATTAATGACCTATTGCTCTTTAACAAATTACCACAATAACTAGCAGTTTAAAACAGAATCTTGGTGTGGCTTAGCTTGGTTCTTAGGCTCAGGGTCTTTTCTACAGGTGTTTAGCGAGGGTTGCAGTTCCCTCAGGTTGGATTTTGGGAGGATTTACTTCCAACGAAACCCTGGCAGTTGATGGCAGGATTCAGTTCCTTGCAGTCAGCTGGGCTGAGGTCCTTGATTCACTGCTGGCGGTTGGCTGGAGGGTGGCCTCAACTTTTTGCTATGTGGGCCTCTCTCCAAAGCAGACCACAACATGGTAGCTGCTTCCATCAGAACGATCAAGGGAAAGAAGCCAGAAAAAGTGTGAGCAAGATGGATGTCACAGTCTTGTGTAACCAGATCTTGAAAATGATATGTCAACACTTTTGCTGTATTTTACAATAATAATAAGCAAATCACTAAATCCAGCCCACACTCAACTGTAGGAAATGACACAAGGATTTAAATACCAGGAGGCAGGGATCATTTGGAGACATTTTATGAGCTGCCTTTCACAACTGTAGTGATGATTTTTTTAAACTTATTTGTATTTTATTTATTTATTTTTGGCTGCGTTGGGTCTTCGTTGCTGCACGTGGGCTATCTATAGTTGCAGCAAGTAGGGACCACTCTTCGTTGCGGTGCATGGGCTTCTCATTGCAGTGGCTTTTCTTGTTGGGGAGCATGGGCTCAAGGTGCGCGGGCTTCAGTAGTTGTGGCTCACGGGCTCTAGAGCACAGGCTCAGTAGTTGTGGTGCAGGGGCTTAGTTGATATGTTCCCATATCTCTTCCCTCTTGCGTCTCCCTCCCTCCCACCCTCTCTATCCCACCCCTCTAGGTGGTCACAAACCACTGAGCTGATCTCCCTGTGCCATGCGGCCGGCAGGCGGAGTCTTAACCACTGTGCTACCAGGGAAGTCCCTGGAATGTTATATTCCCTATGTATTTTACAGGGTTATAAAACTTCTCTCATTTTAAATATTACCCCAAAAGTAATTTTAGAAAAAAAAGTTTTTGTGAAACTAAACTTCACTTTAAAAAAAATCACATGAACAAGGAACTCGCCAACAAAACTGAAGTAATAAGATTTCTTGTCTACTTAACTACAGGACAGATTTCTTGTCCCAGGCCCCTTCCTCAAAGAAACCTTATGTGGAAACCAAGCTAGAGATAAGGATTCTTCCCTGATGCAGTTAAAGGAAAGGAAAAGGCCAGAAATTTTCTTTGACAAACAATTCCATCCATGGCCATTTGTGTGTGACTGCTTTGCTTCAAGTACAGTACACTCTTTGCAGGGAAGGCCAGATGTTGTTCAGAGTGAGAGTGGTACTCTCCAACCAGCTGAAAGTGCCGGAGGTCATCTACTGTCATCTGTGAAGATTTAACAAGAGTGTGCATATATCTAAAGATCAAGTTATACACTTTATATGTGAAGTTTATTATACCTCAACAAAGATATGTAAAATATGCCATTAATTATGTACATTTCAAAATTTTGTCCTGTTTTGCATTATTTTAATGCATTAGGTTAAGATAAATTATTATCCTACTGCTTCAAAAGGTTGTACACATTGATTCCCATTCTCTATCACTTGCAGTTAAATAATACTGATTTATTCTATATTTGTATAAAAAAATACTCCAAACAATTTGTCGGTTTGCTGCATGTCTTGACAAAAGAACAGATGGTGTCCAATGCTACATTTTATTGTCAATTTGGCAGATGCTCTCAGTGGAATCAGCAATTTATTTTTCATTTTATTTGGCTTTTTTGATAGAAGTATGGGTAGGAAATTTAAAACAAGTTTATGCTCCTTTAAACACAAGTCTCCTTTTAAACATACTGTTTATAAGAAAGGTAAAAGACAGATAACAGCATGTACTCACCGTGACCTTTAATTCCACAAGATATTATATTTTACTTTGTGTAATCAGAATAACCACTTAGAAAATGCTTACTATCTAAATATTGGATCTTCATAATTTCCCTTTTATTCTAGTTATGAAAACCTATTTTTTCACCATTGGAAACATACACTGTTATGTAAATTGAATGATTACAAAAAAAAACCTAATATTTGGAGATTATAGAAAAAATAGGACTCATGAGTGAACTGGAATTATTATGCAATTTATGTATTTCCTCCCTTTTCTCTCTTCAGTATTCGTATCTCTTTGAAACACTGTTTAATAAAAGAAAACATTTAATGCTAAACTTGATTTATGTCAGATTTTGGGGTCAACTATAGCTTCTTTTTCCTCCCCCTTACTCCTGGATAAGTGGTTGGTTTTTTTTTTTATGACGTTTTATTTTTTGTTTTTTGTTTTAAATTTTAATTGAACACTATCCTGATTTTCACTTGAGTTCCAAAAATAACTTTTAATAAGCACATAGATGAATAATTAAGTTCCAAAGTTCAAATTCCAAAAGTACTCTAGAAGTCCAAATTTTTACTTTTTAAATGTGATTAAAATATTTATGCAAATTCCTATGTATATATTCATTCGGTGACAGTCATCTTAGTCCTACTCCCATTGTGAGGAAGACAGACCCTTCTGAATTTCTCTCCACATGTCTTCCCAGTGGAGGGCACTCACCTCCTCTTCCTTCTGAGGATGCTTGAATCCTGTGCTGCTAATAGTGGTTCTGGTTTAATCTTGACAATTATTCCAATTGTTTCCTCAAAAAACAATATCAGAAAATAAAATTTTATGTACTCTTATTCTCCTTCTTTGTCCACTTCTTCAAGAAATTCCAGAGATTTACATAGTTAACTTTCTGCAATGACTTTGTTCCAGAAACAGAGCTGTGCTACCTACAGCAAGGTCAAATTCAGTTAGTTTGCACTTGATAATCCAATGTGAGCTTGATGTGGAGGGACAGGTTAGCGATGGTAAAGAATAGGGCCCCTTGCCTCTGTTCAGATTGTTGATGTATATATTAAAATTGCATGAAATATATTTTACTTAAGAAACCATCTGTTAAAAAATTAAGTAAAACTAAGGTTCATGTTCTTAAGAGGATCAAAAATAAATGTTATTACTGTATGCTGAGGTGGAATACTATTTATAAATAGGTGTTTTAAATAATAACATGCCTTACATTATTCAATTATTTATTGAACAAATTATTCTCTGGAATCTACAAAATGCTGGATTCTGTTCTAGACACTGGATGCATAATTGATATAAAATATAGTCTATTCTCTCAGAGTGGTAAATTTAAAAATTAATACAAAAATATATAAGATATCAGGCTGAGGTTGTACTGCTGATAAAAATAATTCAGGAATTCCAGTATGGTTATTTTACATGTAATGGTTAAGAAGGAACTTTTCCATAAGGTGACATTTGAGTTGATGGAAGTGAGGGAGTAAACCATGGATATCTGAGACAAGTTTTTGGCAGAGAAAATGGCCAGTGCAAATGCCCTGAGGATAGAGTGTCCTTGGTGAATTCAGTGAACAGCCAGAACATCAGTGTGGCTGGAGCATATTGAGCAGAGAATTTGGGGCAGCAGGGCATGGGAGAGTTCGTGGTGGGAGCCAGATTATGAAGGGCTTTGATATCATTGCAAAGTAGATTTTTAAACACAGAAGTAACAATCTAAAATGGTTTTATAGAAACACTGTGGCTATTTTATTGAAAAAAGATAATATGAAAGTAAAAGACAAGTGGGAAAATAACTGAGAAGGCTATTGTAATGCTCCAAGAAGAGATGGTGATGTTTTAGAACAAGAATTTGCTGATGGATTGATGTGAAGCAAGAAAGAGTAGAGTCAAGGGTAACTTTAAGATTGAGTTAAGGTTGACTAGTAGATTTTTGGACTAAGTGACTGGCAGAATTGAATCCTTAGGTTATATATGAGCAGAATTGGGGGTGGAGATAGTAAATTCTGTTTTGCATGTAATACACTTGTTAGGTTATTTTTTAGATATTAGACATGGAAGTGGAGATAAAGAGGAGAAAATCTGCATTTTACATTGGTTAATTACATTTTTGAAGAGAGGTATTTGTAACTTATAGATATATAATTACCTTTTTCGAATTTTGTGTTATTGCTCCTTGGATTAAAGCTAAGTAATTACTTCCAAAACAAAATCTAACACCTTGATTATAACTAATACCTAGGCATTTTTCCCCCTACCATCTAAACCCAATATCTTACCACCGCATTCTTGTGATCATCATTCCTACGCTTTCTTCTTTATATAATGTATTCTATTTATATGGCATTCTACCAAGTATGTTTTAATTTCATACATTTTACCTTTTTAATTTATATTGAGAACACATTTTTTATATATTATGTTTGTGTACAAGAGTATTTTTAACTTTATAAAAAAGTTTATATTTTGGATAATCCTGAGAATTACTTTTTTCATTTAATGTTAAGTTGTTAAGACTTGTGCATATTTTTTCTGTGTTGCTATTATTTATTTATTTTGACTGATATATAATATTCCACTCTGGGACTATTCACTCACTCTTTTGTCAATGAATATTTGCATTTTATTTGCAACTGTGACCAACAGGAACAGTGGATGTACTACAGACATTTTAGTACAAGTCCCTGTTTTTTTCCTTTGGAAATACACCAAAATATAAAATTCCTGTGTGTTTGATATCTCAGTGTTCAAATTTAGGAGGATTTGTCAGTTTTTCCAAAGGCATTTTATCATATTACTTGCCCATCAGTTACTCACAAGATATTACATAGAATAATATCCTCTCCAGCAATCTCTAGTAACTGTCTTTATGAAGTTTGCTAATAAGATGTGCAGTGCTTCTGCAAGTATTAGATTATCAAAAGATAATGAATGGAATAAGTAGCTAGATAAAATCAGGGCATGTTAGGGCATATGTTCAGTATGCCCTGAGCCCAGAAATAAAGTTAATACACTATGTGTCTCTGCTGTCCAATAAGTAATTTCTTGAGAATACAGAGGTTGTGCATTCATTTAAGCACCCACTTCGATAGATTTTTCACCTACTCAATTATAACAAAATTGCTTTTATCAAAATACAAAAGACACACCATTGTAAAGCAATTATACTCCAATAAAGATGTTAAAAAACAAAATACAAAGGACATCCACATTGTTAACGTATCAATCTAAGGAAAACTTCTCATCCCTCATCTTAATTTAGGAATCCAGCATTTGGTATAGTTGATTCCTCCCTCCTTTTTTGAACTTTCTTTGATAGAATCACAGAACTGGATACTTAACCTGTTTCTCCCCCTCTCCCCAACATTTCTCCCCCTCCCCCCAACATTGTTTCAGGGATCTTTAAAATTACCAAATAGCTCTATTCTCTCCTGGTCCAAGCTTCTGTCATTGCCTTTCTTTCAAATAAGTCTCCACACAGCAGCCACAGTATGCAATTAAAAATCTGAGCCCTATCACAGCACTTAAAAAAATAAAGATAAAACACTTCAGTGACTTTTCACTCAAGTAAACTCAAAGTCTCTAGTTTGACTTACAAGACCCTGTAGGATCTGGTTCCCTATTAATTTTTTAATCTTTACAATTCCTGCTATTCTTTCTTACCTTGTTTACTTCTTTTCTCTCACATTAGAATTAAGCTCCATGAAAATGGACAACTTTGCACTGCCTTTATCTCCAGGAGTTGAATTCATTTGGCAGATTGTAAGTGCTCTGCAAATATTTTAAAATAAGTGAATTATTTAAAATATTTTTTCTTTGTATGTATATTAAAGGCTTTTAAAAATCATATCTTTTATTCAAGAGAAAAGATTTGTCTAGAGAATCCTTTTTGTTTTGATTTTGTTGTATTCAATTAGATTAGCTCTGCTAGTGTAAATGTTAATGTAGGAAACTATAAGTATTTCCTAAATTTTAAAATAAAATGCATGGGTTCAAACATCTGCTCTTTTAGGAGCAAAAGAAGAACAAATTTATCTTCTATTTTTAAAATATTGTATATATGTGATATGGAATCTAATTTTTTCCCTCAATACCTAAACAACTATCCCGAACACTTTTTAAAGCCATTCTTCATTTCCTTATGATTTTTTAATGAGTTCACTTCAATGACAAGACTTGTAAATATATTAGCAATTGCTTTTAGAATACCGTGTGTTCCTCTAAATACCTTGCAAAATAACACAACATTAGCAGTATAATTTCTTCATAAACAACCACTAATTTGATTTGTTAAATTGATTGATTTCTGACTCTCAACCTATAATTTCATTCAAGTATAATAAATCCTATTCGACTTTTGTGGGGGGTTTATACCATATGTTATGAATTTGATTTGTTGATCTTTGAATCAGGAGTCCATACCTGTACTTTTGGTTAGATGGGTCTATAGGATCCTTTTACTGGTTTGATTCTGTTGTTTTCTCTTCATTCTTCATTATTTTAGCTCTGCTACTGTACATTTTGATGTTGAAGGCTTCAAAAATTTTATAAATTTTAAAACAAAATTAATGGAATTTACCTATTCCATGAAATTTGGAAGAAATGAGAGTATACTTTTTTAAAGTAGTAACTTAAGGGTATTTTCAATTTCTCCTAAAGTTTTTTTTTTAAAATACACGTTTTTTCATTGATATAATTCTTGATAACAGGACGCAAATATTTAATTTTTCTCTTGAAATAAATGTGGTTTACTTGAAAAGAAAAGTTGTTAATATACGTTTGATCACTTCTAATTTAAAAAAAAAAAAACATAAAAAGATAAAGCTTCAAAGAGCAGTGGTCATGGGCATTTAGTCCAGAGAGCAGATGTTTACCTTGTTTTACCTGGAAGAGCACAAGTATATGGACCCAGATTATTCCACAGGAATATAGATAAAAAGCATGAAATACATTTTAAAAACTAAAGTTGTTTTTGATGTATTTGTGTGAGAACAAAGGAAGAGCATAAAAAATGTACTTGTCATGGTGACTTTGGGAAGATGTTACATCAGATACAAAAAAGCCCAAAGAGAGAGACTGTGAGGAATAAAAGCCTCATATGGCTCAGAGTGGAGAGGGCCTCACAGTGTGAGGACAATCTCATGCTACATATGCCTGCTATTGTCAGGGCATGGCCCTCTGCATAAAGGATATTATAATTAATGAGACTCCAAGTCTCAGTAAGAAAGTAAAATGCTGCTAGCCTCCAAACAGAATAATTGGCTTATCAGGCAATAAACTGTGTGCCTTTTGTAACATGTGCAATTATATTACCACTCTATAAGTTTTAAAATTTGTTACATTTAAAACTAAAATAATTTCAAATTTTAAATAAAATCAGTATCTTAGAAAAATAAGTTTCAATATATACCACCATACGTGTGTGTGTGTGTGTGTGTGTGTGTGTGTGTATATATATACAATGATATACGTATTTATGTTGTCTAAATGCTTCCCTCAGACAACCTAGCATTCCTCTCGTATTTGTAATTAAATTTTCTCTATATTAGTTTGGGCTTTCCACCTCTGACATTAGGATACACAAATAAATAATAAAAGAAAAATATTACAACAGTGTTATTTTAATAAAGTTTATTAATAATTTTTCAGGTAAAACAAATCAATGAAAAATTTCACCTTCAAAATCAAGGATAAATGGTAAAGATAACTTCCTCATTACCTTAAAAACTCTGCTTTCCATTATTACAAATAAATTTCATTTCCTACAATATTTTATTGGGAGCGTAAACTCCCCAATATATGAGCTTTATTGGCATGTAAATAGTGAAGATTATTGATGTTAATGTCACATGAAGTTATTAAGCAAAGGAACAAAAGCATCGGCAGCCTTCAGGGCCTTCTAAATCTTATAAGATCATGCAAATGATGACACAGAGGTGATAGAGACAGATACTAACATTATTTGGAAAACAGTTTTCATTTATAGTATCATGAACCAACTGTTCAGGTGTTGATGGGCCTAGACATTATTTTCCACTGGGGTCCACATCTTTGCATGTGAAAAAAAAGTGAGTGAGTAGGCTGGAGAGAAAGCACTATTATTATTCTTGGATAATTTAGTGAGAGAAATACGAAGTGGACCAGAGAATGATAATAACACACGTCACTCTTCTTTGAGGAAGGAATCCCATAAAGTTGTATACTTTCCCTATAATTATAAATTACTTGATTTAAAGTCAGATGTGATTATTAAATATAGCTTAATATTTGTTATCTTTTAGCAGGTTATATAAATTGTCTCTATTAAGTTTTCTGTTTTGTTTCAACATATTGTTCTTCTAATAGGAATTTGTTTTCTGCAAATCCAAGAATTTCACCACAGAAATTTAAAGGCATTCCAGGTTTAGCTGATCTATCAAACATGCACATAAAATTGGAGGAAAGGAGATGCGCAATCAATGTCAAGCATCAAGGATACTGATAAGGGTCACATTGACATATTTTATGTTCAGCTTGTGAGCAAAGATGCCAGTAAATTCTGACAGGAAGCAGCAGTACTTTTGCTAAATTGCTATAATAAATTGTTAAGCTCTTTTAAAAGCTGGGAAATCTCGTGGGTGGGGGGATGTGTAATCCTGAACTTTATGACTCGTGAAAATTAGCTATAAATTCAGGGAACGAAAGGAACAGCAAGAGCAAGGGGTGTCGTGTTGTTTTTCTTTTTTCTTTTTTTTACAAATTACACTTGGAAAATATTTAATCTTCATTTATAAGTCCTTTAAAATAACATTTAATTAGTTAGCATACATTCTGATAAGGGGCAGCAGTGAAGTCAAAATATTTTTTATGTGAGATATTTCAATGCACATAGTTTAATTTTTTTCTTTTCATTTCGAGCCGTCTCTAAATTGTGAATTAAGTAAGTGAATAATATAAATATAAATGTTCTTATAATTAAAGCATACAATGAATACCACTGTAAAAGGTAGACTATAACCTTAAGTTTGTCTCTCTCTATATATAGAGACCCTTGCAAGAAAAGATAATATATCCATATGTATTTGAATTTTAGTTTGTAAAGTAGGGTCTACTATGTCTCAACAGATATTTTAGTAATCATTTGTGTTATGCCATACTGAAGGGATGCACCTGGTTAATTGACTAGGTATGAGTCATTAATTTACCACATGTAATTAATAATAGAATTAAAGGATATGATATTTATAGATAAGTAAACTAAGTACGAAGGAAATTAACTGACTCTCCTAAAATCAAATTACATATTCTCAGAGCATAATACCCATTTTTCAACTCAGAATTTTATTCTCACATTTTAAATGACAATTTGAATAATTTAAATAATATTTTTAAATTGTATACTTTAATATAATCCTTTAATAATTTAAAAAGTAGTGCTGTAAACATTTTATATAATTTAATGTTTAAAGGTCTGGGACTAAGAAATAACTAGAAAATGAAACTGTGAGGAAAATCAGTTGATCATGGTATGCTAAAATCAAAGGGGAATGGTGTCTTTGAAAGAGTGTAGGATCAACTGCATTAAATCCTACTGTCAGGTCAAGCAAGATGAGAATGGATTCTGTACTTAGTCTATGGATGTCATTGCGATTTTGAAGAATGAAGTTTTGATTGAAGAGTATGGAAAATATTGAAACTGACTAAAGAGGATCGTGGGAAAAGCGGAAGCTGAAACTGAGTCTAGACAATTCTTTGGGTGACTTTCTTCTGCAGAGGGAACTAGGCAGAAACAAAATTAGGGTTGAAATGGATGTTTTTGTATGTAATGGGAGAAATTAAACTGCACACATTTAAAGTACATTTGTTTCAAAATAAGTGTACTCCAGGAAAGCAAAACCATAATCAATAAAAGGAATATATGCATCACCCCAAGCGTATTCTCATGACTCAGTGATCCCTTCCTCTTATTTCTCCCAGACTCTCTCTCACATCCCCAGGCAAACATTGTTCTGCTTTCTGTTGCTAAAAAGTTTTGGGGATTTCCTACAATTTTATATAATGGAATCATACCATATGTATTTTTTTTTTTTTTTTTTGGTCGGGCCTCCTTCATTCAGCTTAATTATCTGGCATTCATCAACACTGTAGAAATCAATAGTTCATTCCATTGTATTGCTGGGTAGAGATATATGACAGCTTGTTTGTCCTTCTATAAATTGATGTTTGTTTGGGTTCTTTTCGGTTTTTGACTATTACAAATAAAACTGCCATGGACTTTCTTGTACATGGACTTGTGCTTTCTTTCCTCATGTTTATTAAATGCCTAGAAGTGGAATAACTGGTGAATCATAAGGTAGGTATATGATTAACTTTTTTAGAAACTGCCAAGATGTTTTCCAAAGTGGTTGTACCATTTTACATATTCACAAGCAATGTATTAGAGTTCCAGTTATTCTATATAGTAGCCATCACCTGGTATGATCAGCCTTTTAAATTTCACCCATTATAATATATGGCTAGCAATATCTCATTGTGGTTTTAATTTGAATTTCCCTAAAGACAAATTATATTGTGCATCTTTTCATGTGATTATCTGCTCACTGTGGCAGGCAGACTCTGAGATGGCCCCAGTTATCCCCACATCTTGTTATATTTCACGCCTTTGTGTAAAATCTCCCTCCTTTTTTTTTTTTTTTTAGCATGGAAGTGATTTTGTGACTTAATTCTAATCAACAGAATACAGAAGCTCATGTGACAAAGAGCTGAGGGTAGCCTCTGGCCAACAACCAGCAAAGAAAGGAGCCCATCAGTTTGAATCCTGCTAGCAACCACTTAAATTTGGAAGTAGATCTTTCACCCAGTGAGTCTTACAAGAGACCCCAGCCCTGGACAATACCTTGACTGCAGTCTAGTGAGAGTCTCTGAAGCAGAGGGCCCAGCTAAGCCATTGCTTATATTCCCAACCAACAGGTACTGTGAGATAGTAAAGGTATTTTGTTTAAACTGCCAAGTGTGTCAACATTACTATGCAACAACAGATAATAATGCACAATTTCTGTTATTTTCTTGGGTGAAAAGTTTGTTCATATCTTTTGCCCATTTTTTAATTGAATTGTTTTTTGTGTGTGTTTTGACAGTACATTATTCATTCTTTTTATTTATCTATTTATTTGGTTGCACTGGGTCTTAGTTGTGACACATGGGCTCCTTAGTTGCGACATGCGAACTCTTAGTTGCAGCACGCATGTGGGATCTAGTTCCCAGACCAGGGATCAAACCCGGACCCTCTACATTATGAGCGAGGAGTCCTACCCATGGCACCACCAGGGAAGTCACCATTATTCATTCTTGATACAAACTCTTTATCAGATATTTCCTTTGCATATAATTTCTCCCAGCCTAAGGCTTGTCTTTTCATTATCTTCATAGTGACTTCCAGAAAAAAGATATTTTTTAACTTTTATGTCTAATGTTTCCATTTTTTTATTTTATGAATCATACTTTTGTGGCTCTACTGACTGACGATCGACCAAAGATTACACTGTAAGTACTTAGGGATGAATTTCAAGACCCATATTGTCAGAATATGCCCTGTACTCACTCAATGCAAATTTACCAATACAGATTCCTTGTGAGAGTCTGCATTAAAAATAAATGTCTGTAATACCAGAAACCATAAAATTCCTAGAAGAAAACATATGTGGTAAGTTCCTTGACATTGGTATCAGCAATGATTTTTTTGAATCTAATTCCAAAAGCAAAGGCAACAAAAGCCAAAGTGAACAAGTAGGAACACATCAAATTAAAAAGCTTCTGCACAGGAAAGGAAATCACCAACAAAATGAAGAGGCAACCTATTGACTGGGAAACAGTATTTGCAAATCATATATCTGACAAGGGGTTAAATACAAAATACATTTAAAAAATAAAACCTCATACAATGGAATAGCAGAAAACAAAAAACCTGATTAAAAAATTAGCAGGTATCTGAATAGGTATTTTTTTCCAATGAAGACATACAAACAGCTAACAGGCACATGAAAAGATGCTCAACATCACTAACAACCAGAGAAATGCAAATCAAGACCGCGATGAGATATCACCTCACACCTGTTAAATGACTATTATAAAAAAAGGTAAGAGATAAGTTTTGTCGAGGTTGTGGAGAAAAGGAAACTCTTGTGTACTGTTGGTGGGAATGTAAATTGGTGCAGCTATTGTAGAAAACACTATAGAGGTTCTTAAAAATTTTTAAATAGAATTTTCATATGATACAGCAATTCCACTTTGGGGTATTTATGTGAAGAAAATGAAAACACTAATGTGAAAAGCTATGTACACCCCAACGCTCATAGCAACATTATTCACAGTAGCCAAGATAAGGACACACACAACTGGAGTGTCCATCGATAGATGAATGGATAAAGAAGATGCGGTGTATGTATATGTACACACACGCACACAATGAAATACTAGTTAGCCATAAAAATGAGTGACTTCCTGCCATTTGTGATAACATGGATGGACCTTAAGGGCATTACGCTAAGTGAAATAAATCGGACAGAGAAAGACAAATACCATATGATCTCACTTATATGTCGAATCTAAACAAACAAATAAACAAACAGCAACAACAAAACAAGCTCATAGATAGAGAAAACAGTTTGATAGTTGCTGGGGGTGGAGCTGGAAGTAGGAGGTAGATGGGCAAAATTGGTGAAGGGAGTCAAAAGGTACAAACTTCCAGCTATAAAATAAATAAGTCATGGGGATGGCAAGTACAGCATGGGGAATATAGTTAATAATACTCTATTGTGTATTTAAAAGTTGCTAAGAGAATAAATCTTAAAGTCCTCAAAAAAAAAAAACAACAAAGAAAAGAAGATTTCTATAACTATGCATGGTGACAAATGTTAACTAGACTTGTTGTGAACATGTTACAATATATACAAATATCAAATCATTATGTTGTACACCTGAAGCTAACAGTGTTATATGTCAATTATACCTCAATAAAAATTAATAAATAATAAAATAAAATGCTTGATTAATTTTTTAACTGGATAGAAGAAAGGAGACTATGCTAAATGCTTTAACCGTATGGTTTTATATATTTGATTACAATTTTAGCAAAAACATCCATTGTAGATAGCACTGGGTAGGTAAAAACAAGTTTAGTTTTTAGTCTTGACTAGAAAATAATTTATGAATTATGCCCTAAAATTTTTATGCAAAATATTTTGAAATATCTGAATGAAATTTTTCTTTGATAAGATCTAGATCACCAAATATCTAACCCACAGGTAATGTGATTTCAGCCTCAGATTTATGTAATTATGAGTAATTTTTAGTATATTATTAATTAAATAATACCATTTATATCATCTTTAAGGATCAAAATGTAAGCTATTCTACCTTGATTAATTTTCTAACTGACAGGTAATACAGTGTTTCCCACAAGTAGATATTATTCATGAATCTGACATTATTAAACTTTATTCTATAAAAATGAAGTTTTGAAATAGAGAATTATTTTTAAAAATCATAAAATGGAACTGTGTTCAGAAAATAATGTAGTTCCAAATGTCCTAGTTAATTCTTTACAAAAGTAATTGGGTTTATTTTTGTGTACTTTCCTTAAAATGGGAGATTAAAAATTAAGAAGTTGATTTCATGTCATTACAGGTAAGATCTGACGTGTCATTAATACACCCAGAGGAGTTTATGACTAAAAATGTGCATACGTTTTTAGCTATGTAATGAGCAAATTTTCAGATGAGAGTCTAAGCAAACTGCAAATAAACCTGTCATATATTTTTCTACCAAAAAGAAAAAAGTATTTGTATTTGAAAGGTCAAGAGCAATGCTAGCTAACAGTATTGCTCTGGAGATCACTTTATTCTTCAATTGTTTTTTTGTAGCATGTAACCCTGAAGCTCTAACGTTAGCTGGATGAACAATGAGTGGAAATGGCACCAAAGCAGCTGATCTATAGCAAGGAAGTGGCCTAATCATTTTCTTGTAATTACTTGATTATAAAAAGACCCTATAATAGAGAATGACTATTAAAAAAAAATCCATTCGTAAAGGAGTTCAAATCTCAAACAGGGAAGAAGGTAGATGATGCAAGAATGTAGAAGTGAAGAGAAGAAAGTTAGCTGAAACCATGACTCGTCAGAGTTCATGAAATAAACAGAAATGTAAGGAGAACTTTGAAGTGCTGTGGGCTGAATCCACTGAATTGTGGGATGCTAGGGGAAGCAACTGCAGTCTTGCGTCTGGAGGTTTGCTAAAGATACATCTTTTTTTTTTTTTCTCCATGATCTTCAAGCTCCTGAGAAACACCGTCATGTTTTGTGTCTGGCTAAATAGTGATTCAAACTGATCAAAGTGAGAAAAATTTCTGTTCATTTACTTTCCTGTATATTCTTTGAAGAACTCTAAAAATTAAAGTCATCTGAGGATGTGTCTTCACTGCAACCCCCAAATTCCAAGTGACTTAGTCAGCCACCTCACTAATTTTCATTAGAGAGTTCAGAAAAGGTTACTTATTTAGGACATTTGCCATGTTAAATTGAGACAAAAAGCAGGCAACAAAAATGGCTGTGTTGCCAGGCCACTAATCATAATTTCTAGGATCAGTCGACTATACTCCTTACTTTTACTGCCTAAGGGGGACTCAGGACATGCAGATTGCTGAAGAACGTACTGCATGGGTGCTTCAGTGCAGCCAGAAGGCATTCATCCATTTCTGACACCCTATCACCTTTGTGTTCTATAGTTATTTTATTTCTTTCTTTCACTGTTTCAGGTTTTTAAAATCTTCAGTCTTTTTCAGAGAGATTCCCATCTGTTTAATTTTAAAAATCACTAACAGTAGTTGTCTTATAATTAAAACAAAGTCTACTCAAATTATTTCTGAATTCGTATGTTGGGGGATATATCTTTTAACTTGAAAATGAGCACTTAAAAAAATCTTCAGAAAAAGAAGTTGTATTTCCCATGTTTTTATAACAACAGCAGTAGTAACCACACTAACACGGCTGCTCCTCTGAGCTATTACTTTTTGCCAACCTCTCTGCACTCAGTGTCAAGGGCTTTATCAACATTGTCTTACTTAATCTACACAAACATCTTTGAAGCTCAACATTATTACCGATATTTTACAGATGATGAATCTGAAACTTAGAGCAGGTAAATAGTGTGTTCGGTGCAGTACAATTATTAAATGGCAGTGCTATCATTGAGCCCAGACTGGTTTGACCTCCAAGCTCTTGCTCTTAACCACCTCATTATCCTGACTTCATGCTTTGTAAAGCATGATATGTTATGATGTATGCATTCCTTTGGTTGGATAATTCAAAATTATATGGAGTAGGTCTTCCTACTGTTATCAGCATCTAACAGATAATAAAATCAAGACATAGAGATTACACTAAAAACACAAAATTATTTGTTGAACCATATCAAAGAGTTTAAGAAAAACTTTTGATTACTGTGGTTTGCCATTAGCTTTACGTGATTTTTTTTCCTTTTGGCATAATGTTATCTACTAAGATATATTCTAGGGTAAAAAATGAGGGACAACGAAACAGTTTCGAGATAAAAAGGCAAACCATCGCTTTGACATTGATTAAAAACAATAAGAGTAATTGGGAAACTTCTGTGAATTATTTGATCTATTTAGAAACCAATGATTTTTGGTTTAGATATTTTTTCCCCAGTACTTACACGTGGCCACATGCGGCTATTTATTGTACATTTACATTAATTACAATGAAATAAAATTTTAAATTCAGTTATTCAGTCACACCAGTCATATTTCAAGTCCTCAAAAGCCACATGTGGGTAGTGGTTAGCATATTTCAGAACACAAAAAAAGAACATTTTCAGCATCTGAAAAATCTGTACTGCAAAATATTGGTCTAGACACTTAAGCATATGTAGAAATGCCAAATTGGGTTAAGATGTTATCAAAAGCTAATCCTCAGACTTGGTGTTAGACAAATACATATGTTATCTATGTGCTGCTTACAAAAATATAAATCTAAATTTTTGTATTCGGTGATTTGAGCTTTAGTTTTGACTGAAAATGGAAAAGTTGCGTTTTTAATTTGTTTATTAAAGATTTTTAAATGCTAGATTTACATAATTATGTAAGATCTGTTTGCAGGTAGAAAACTATAGTAGCAATCCTTTAAGAAATTTTTTTTTCCAAAAACATGGTATCGAATAATGTCTATAAAATACATCATTTAAGCTTTACAATAAAGCAGTTTTATCCTCAAATGTTAAAAAATAAATAATAAATAATTGAGGCTTAGGAAAATGCCCAGCACCCAGTTGATAACTGGACGGTCTAGATGCAGGGAATTGGACTCAGATCTTAAATATACTAAGTATACTCTGAGCTACAAAAGTACATTTATAGTAACACTAATCTAAAATACAAAAGAAAGACAAAGAGAATGCTGCTCAGTAAGTTTGCAGCTTAGCGATATAACCAAATTAATATAGAATTATTTTCAATATTAATAATTATAAAGAATTAGTGATTAACACCGGAAAAAATAAATGCCTAACAAATAAATTAAAATTTAGTCCTTTTGGAACTTTAATAAATAACCAGCTAAACTAATGTGGAAAAAAATTGACACCAAACATCAAAAATGAAAGTGGAGATGTAAAATCAGGTTCAGAAGAAATTAGAAAAATCTCAATGTTATATATTCTATAATTCTAAATATACTGGAAAACCTGGATAGATAATTTTTCAAAAAAAAGATTAACAAATATATTACTATAGAAGCCACATAAAAATGTCATGAATTCTGAAAACTTCTGCAGAAAAATTGTTAACCTAGATAGAGTCAAAGTGAATTATTTTTCACTTGAAAAAAATAATTGAAAAGCTATTTTAACTTTTCTAGGAAAGTCTCTAAAATCTTTAATCAAGTCAGCATAAAATAAAAACAAAATCTGTCAGAGAAAGCATAAGAAAACAAAGTGCTTCCTAAAAATTAAATTGCTTTGAATATAGTTTAGCCTCAATATACCAACAAAATATTCTATAAAAAATATTTACAAATATAATCTATTAAAAATAAATAACAAAAAAATCCCACTAAGCATCACTCAATGAAATTTATTCCAAGAATGCAAGTGCTTAAATATTGAGAAATATATATAGTAATATAACTTACATGTGAAAAAGGATAAATGATTATTATATCACTGGACTATGAATAGAGGTTTGAGAAAATTTTCTTCAATACTAGATATTAAACAACATTCTTAATGAAAATTAGACAAAACTCAATGTGGAGTATCTTTTCACATGATATGTACATATAAATACATATTTATATATATATATCAATAACTATACATATTTTTCCTCTATCTGTACCAATAAATAATATATGTGTATGCATGTGTGTGTGTGTGTGTGTGTGTGTGTGTGTGAAACCAGTAGCCATCATCCTTAATATTGAAAGATACACTAGAATATCATTAAAAACAGAGGTAAGAATGATGCGGCAGATTGTATTGTCATCAAAATATTTGCTCACCCTTCTTTTCAGGACCCTCCCTACACACTTGGCCAAATAAATTGCTTTGACTAATGATACACGAGTGGAAATAAGTGTGCCATTTCCAGGTAGAATATGGTTTTTAGAATTATCCTATAGCTGTTACTCTAATGTTCTCACTGCCATGAGCCCAATTTTAGCCAGCTTTCAGCCTGGGATACAGCAGACATAGAGAGAATTCTCAGCTACACTGAGATGGACATGAGTATAAGAAGTAAGCAGGTAGACCACTGATGTTTTGTTGTTTGTTACCACAGCATAACTTACACTAAATTGATTGATATGGATGTCTAATATCTCTATTTGACATTGTTCTAGAGGTTGTGGACACTGCAATTAGATAAGAAAAGAAATGAGAGTAATGAGGTACAAATGTAAAAATAGGGAGGCAATGTTTTCATTATTTACAAAAAATACGTACTAAAAAATCAACAAAGAATGGTGAAAATAAAAATATTTTAGAAACAATTAAGGTATTCAGAAATGTGACTACATAAAAATGTAGGAAATTTTTGAATAAAACATGAGAAATTAAGTTTCTCTTCTTTTGCTAGGACTTGTTTAGTCACATTTTTCAAGGAGGAGGACGAGAGTAGTAAAAGCTCTGTAACACTTATCACAGAAATAAGATTTTCTTTCTCATGGGAATAAAATCTCGACAATTTCTTCACTTCCATAAAAATTCCACCTGACCTTTGGGTATACTTTGCAGGATTTTACATTTGTTTCACATATGCCTGAAAAGCTTCAGTTAAAATAAAATCTTGAACTGTCCAGTATTTTGCTTTTCCATATTTACTATTGCCAGTAAAGAATACAGATGAACTTGAATATTGAAATGTCAAATAAAGTGATATAAGACTGGATCACAACACTGCCAGTCATCTCTGATCTAGGTAGGATAAATCAGCCACTTTGTGACAGGTAAAATCTTCCATGCTATTCCCTATGAAGAATGGGAAGCATACAGTGTTTGTGAACTACTTCCAGGCCTACAGGCATATGTAGGAGCCATTTCTATGAAATCAGGAAACTCAGGGAGAGGAGTCTTTGATCTCCTTCACTTGGCCACCCATCCATACAGTCATCTGCATCTCTCTTTTCCCCTGTCCTGGTTTTGAAGGTATAGCTGGGTAACTCTGCTTTTTAAGCAGAAAGCCAACAAAGTGCCACCAAAAATGGCCTTCATAGTCACTGACCTACTCCAAATTAGTGTCTTCTATCCCAAGTACCTCCTTATACAGCTTAGGCAAGGATGGCACTGTTGATAGGTGATTCTCTGAGTTGAGTCCTCAGAATAAACCCTGGAGGATGGATGCTAACCATAACTTTCACTTTATTTCTAAATTTAGAATATGAAGCATTCAGCCTTTCCTTCCCTCAAATTTGAGCATTGGCTTTAATTTCAGGACAATTGGTAGAACCTCAACTCTTTCCTATTCCACTTGTATATATAATACTTTAATTAAATTTTTAAAAATTTGTTTTAAAAAGATGCTTTGTGATTTTGAACTGAACACACCACGGGAAGTAAAAAGTCATTTTTTATGGTGTTTTCTAAATGTATTAGAAACCAGATCCTGGTATGAAAAAATTCAATAAAAAAACCATTTCTGAGTATTTCTTTTGTTTTGTAGGATTAAATTCCTTTTCATAACCATACTCCTTAGGTAATGCATTTAAGTGTGATTGTGGTTGTTTTAATAATTATTTCATGGTAAGAATTCATAACCATAGCTAGCTATAACTGCCTATAAACATATGGCCATTCAGAAGCTTTTGCTTAAATATAAATCACAGTCAAAAGCATTACACTACATAATTATCTGGTCACATACATTTGAGAACACATAATTTTTAGTAGATGAAGGTATACTCTTAGTATCCATGTAGCATAATTTTTTTAATGTGCTTAGAAAAGCTATTTGTTGTCTGCATTTTGGTTTAAAAAACCTAAACACTGCTAATTTCCACTTGCTTTTAAGATGGCTTTCAATGCAAGCTGTAAATGAAGAGCTTTTCAATATTCTTGTTAAAATGTAATATTAAGATAACCATAGCAATAGGGAACAAGAGTTGCAGTGTATTAACTGAGATTAATTCAAGATTTTGTTGCTTAAAAATTGAGGTATCTTTATATTTCTTAGCTATTTGTGATCTTTTTTATATCTTCATGTATTTGAGGTTGTTTGTTGGATGGGAAATTTTCAAAATTTAAAAAAAAAGCAAATACAAAATAAAAGTCATCATTAACAACAAAGGTGAATACAAATCTTTCAGTTAGTCAGATCTAGACTTATTAAAAATAGCATTCCAACCAAATATCACAGTTTTTACATTTTTAACTTTTATTATTTTAAAAGTCTTACAAAAATTTACATCTTCCTGAGTTTAAGATTACTGAATAATACGAAGACACAGTGCTAAAATTAGAGTAAAATATTAAATTTGGAATGGATGTTGCATTTCAATAAGTTTAACCTTTAGATAAATTTGTGAAGTAACTAACGTAAACTCCATATCTAGAAAGTGACATAAAAGTCTAGGAAAAAGGGTTTTAAGTTTTACCAATTTGATAATCAAGACGTTAATTTGAAGGAAGCAAGCAAATGCACATTAATATATCATTAATATAAGCATACACATAATCTGACTTATTACTGTTGATGTTAACATTGGTTACCTGACTGAGGTAGTGTTTATTAGATTTCTACACTATAAGTTTACTCTTTTATTCCTCTTGACACTTGGTATTCTTTAGCAGAAAGGCCCCAACTGCATTCATACTCAAACAGTAGGGAGTTATGCCCTACTTCTTTGAGGGTAGAGTATCTACAAAAATATATGGAATTTTTTCTGAACAAAAGATGTATTCTCTTCCTCCATCTACTTATTTATTAAATGATTTATTTATATCAATATGGACTCATGGACTTGGGACATTTTAGGCTTGGAGGTATGATCTAAAACTACTTTATTTTGTTGCTAAAGTTATTCCAGCTTTGTCTATAGTTCATTGGGAGTTCTATGCCTCCATATTTTTAATCTGCCAGAAATATGAGGTTCCAGGCTCATCCTGTATAGTTCCTGACTTAGTACTATAATCAATCATTGCTCCAAGGAGCTGGAGTTACTTTGTTGGAAAATGATATTAGAAACCTAGATCTGGGTAAAAAGTATGATTTTTGCTACCAGAGTATAGTCACTCCTAGGATCTCTCAGTGGACAGAGCAAGGCGGTACATGTGCACATTAACTCATGTATAAACACACACACACACACACACACGTGTATATATGGTAACCATCTGTATTTATGCAAATCAACTAGGTAAATGGTGAGGGTCAGGATTGCTGGATTGTATGATAAGACCGTGTTTAACTTTGCAAGAAGCTTCCAAACTGTCTTCAACGTGGTTACACCGTTTTGTATTCCCACCAGCAATGAATGAGAGTTCCTGTAGTTCTGCATTCTCACCAGTAATTGGTAGTGTCAGATTTTTGGGTATCGGCCCTTTTAATAGGTACATAGTGGTATCTCATTGTAGTAATTAATTTGCATTTCCATGATGACAAATTATGTTGAGCATCTTTCCTATGTTTATTTACCATGTGTACATCTTCTTTGGTAAAGTGTCTGTTCATATCTTTCGCCTAATTTTAATTGGGTTAATTGTTTCCTTCATGTTAGACTTAAAACTTCTTTGTATATTTTGGATCCAAATTCTTTATCAGGTATGTGTTTCGCAAATATTATCTCCCATTCTGTGACTTGTCTTTTTTATTCTCTTAACATGTCTTTTGAGGAGTGGAAGGTTTTCATTTTAGTAAAGTCCAAATTACCTATGGTTTCTTTCATGGATATTGTTCTAAAGTTTTATCTAAAAACTCATCCCTCTGGGGGGGTATGGGTTTCTTGAATCTTAACCATGAAAACCTGGTAAGATTCCTGGAGGCTAACCCCATGAAAGTAAGGTAACTCCCCCAAGACTGCAGCTAAGGAATTTCTAACTTGCAAGCTTTTTCACACAGTCTCCAGGAATTTGTCAGTTACCATTTGTGTTCCTACCACTATGGCGTCAGCAGCTTCTGTTCTAGAAAAGCAGAACTTTCCTGTGACTCTCTAAATTCAACCATCTCTCCAGATTTTATGGTGGTGGTTTCCCTTGCCTCACTTACCTGATGGGTACAGGAAAACCCATTGATTTTCATTTTGTTGAGATTTTTGCTGTTGTAAGAACCTAAGAGACACCTTCCAAGTTCTTTACATGTCTGCGCTGAAACCAGAAGTCAGTAGAGTTTTTCGTATATAAGTTATATCTCATCAAATTTTATTTAAAAATAAATTAAGATATTTTAAAATATATTATTACTCATCTGTATAATATATACCATTGCAGAAATATCTTACATGGAAAGCTAATACATATTAAGTCGTTTATGAATAGGGATTCTGCTTCTAACTTGCCACCAAATCTCCATAATATGCTTGGTCAATTTATAAAATACATCATAAAATGCATGAATGTCATATTTAATTTATTCCTTTTGTCAGGGGATTCCTTTTTGATTGATCATCTTAACAATTACCTCAAAATACCAACTGTTGCATAAATATTTAATAAATGAACAAACACACACACCAAGTGTAAATTTATTATGAACACAGCTAATCAAATTTTCAGAATTCATCTGTCAGTGGTGTCAACATTGGTAAATAGCACAAAACTCAAAAAAAAAAAAATCTTTTTGCGATGATAGCCCTGAAGGCTGATAGCAAATCTGGCTGAGTTATTAATGTGCAAAGGCAAACTTTCTTGTCCTTTCAGTGAATTCTTTAAGCAATTATGAACTTTTAAACTTCTGCTATAACTCACAGAATATCCAACAAATTATGTGTGTGTTAGGAAGGAAATATTTTTGAGTCATATGTTGTGTAGATTTTATGATATTTGCTGAGCAAAGGGGTCAAGGATGCATACCAGTAAGATTATACAATGAAGATGAACATAGGTTTTTTGAAGGAAAAACTTAAAGGGGAGAAATGACACAGCTACTGTTTCTTTCACTCATATTTAAATAGCATGGACTGTACATAGCTGTCAGTAGGTACAATAGTCAAGATTCTAGCAGTGATGGGCCTTTCCTGTCTTGCATAACACTAAGAACACTCCAAGAGAAAGTGACCCCCACTCTCAATCTATACAAGAAATTTTTCAATTGTTCTATAGGCCCAAGAACCACAGCAAGGAGTTTGCAGAAGAGGGCTAACAAACATAGACTCCTTTGTGATTGATAATTATTATTATTATTATTATTTTTTGCGGTACGTGTGCCCCTCACTGTTGTGGCCTCTCCCGTTGCGGAGCACAGGCCCCGGACGCGCAGGCTCAGCGGCCATGGCTCACGGGCCCAGCCGCTCCGCGGCATGTGGGATCTTCCCGGACCGGGGCACGAACCCGCGTCCCCTGCATCGGCAGGCGGACTCTCAACAACTGCGCCACCAGGGAAGCCTGATAATTATTTTTGATTGGTGCATATAGTTCTATTCTTAGACAGATTTTAGCATTTGTCATAGAGATTTTAAACAGTAAGCAGTAGCTCTAGCCTTGTGCCCAGAGCCATAGTGTAGAGGCATGGAGTTCGGGAGTCCTCCTCTATGCCTTGTGGATGATCCTGGGGTGCAGGTTGGTCCAGTGATTTGTTGGCACATTTACAACCACCTGCCTCCTAGGAGAAAACCTGTCCCTGGTGAACCTCATTCAGCATCCCAGGCCTGCCTTTGATTCTCTGGAGAAGGCTCTGCACGAGGTCCTGCTTGGGAGCCACTAGCTCAAGGCCCATGGTCTCCTAGTGGTGCCCACTAAGGACCCAGGGGGGCAGAACGAGCTGCTGTAACGGTGGGGTCAGGGACCAAGTCTAGGGATGCCCAAGGCTGAAGTTCTCAGAAGCCAAGAGCCAGGATAGGAAGAAAACTCTGAGTGAGAAGCTACTAAAGAGGATACCATATAGTTTTACTTATAAGAATTTATAAACTGAAAAAAACTTTCCTAAACTAAGCTGTCAATATCAATTTATATTTTTTAAAAATTCAATCAACCATGCTGTAAAATAAGACTGAACTATCTTTCCATTGTCTCTATAGGAAATTACAAAGTTTCTGTTACGTGAAGAGGCAAAAGAGTATTCATTTAAAAAATAGAGGAAAAAGTATTATAGAGTCATTTCAGACAGTTAATTAAAATAATAATAGTTGAGCAATAATACACTAATATGTATAAAATAGATAACTAATAAGAACCTGCTCTGTAAAAGTAAATAAATAAAATAAAATTCAAAAAAGAATAGTTGAACAAACTGTATTTTTATATACAATTGTATATTTTTTGTTATTGAATACCTCCACAATTCTCCATAAATTTGCAAATTTATAATCTCAAATTCTCTCCAAACCTGGAATTAGCCTTTAAGGTAAAGGATAATTTATAACTGAATTTCTCACTATGTATAATATGCCTTTATCTATAGGATTTACTAATGGCATAATGGAGATCAGTTTTTAAAAAATAGAGTTGAATTATTATAATAAATAGTTTTACACACAACATGTAACTAAACTAATAACTTACTTTCAAAGAATATTTGAATATTTACAGCCAGTTATTCTCCAAGAATATTTTGGGAACAGCAGAGGGTAGTATTAAGTATTCAATAGAAAGAGTTTGAAACAAGATTGAAATGGATCTGTCAGTTGAGGTTTGCAGTCATCAGAATGAGGAAATGGGCTGCGGAATGGTGTTTATGCTAATGGGTTTACTGATCAATATCTAGAACCTTCAGTTTTAAGACTTCAGCAAGAGCTGTCATTGCCACATTTGGTAATAATAAGGATGATTGCAATCCACCCTCAAATATATGGATAGAAATCATAAAAAGAAGCTGTATCTATACCTGCACAGATTTATCCATTAAAAAAAGTTAAAATAAAAAGCTTTCCAGGTGAAAAGTTAGTCATTTAGAAACAAATAAAAATTTCAGCTACTATAGTTAGGGGAATGGCCTGTTTTCTAGCTATCGGAATTCTTGCTCTAGGACCTTCGGATCATCCGCTAGAAGTCTCAAAACATCTTTCTGAAGCATCTACCTCTTGATTTACAGCCCTGGCTAATTTCAAGAAATCATTAGCCTTATAAATTGCTCAAAGTTCACATTAAGAAATAAATCTTTTCCCGTAGATTCTGCAAAAGGCTTTACTTCATTCCAGTAATTTTGACAAAATATTGGCTGCCTGGTTTATGTGTTAATGAGAATTTCTCCATGCTGCTGCTCTAACCTAAAAGCTCCAATCTACTTACCTGTGTTCTCTATTGCCGATGATGCTTTATCTCTGCCTCTAGCTTTGACAGCAAGATTCACTTCCTGATTAGCTTCCAAGTTCAAAATTCATTACTTCTTTTCAGTGCCAAGATATATTGAGAATAACACTTTTAAATGTCACACAGTCACTAGAAGCTCAGAGAATCATTATCAAGCATTTTAGTATCCAATACCTAATAGACTTTACGATGTACCTAAAGTACAAAGAAAACATTAAAGGAAAGTGAAAATAAGTGCATACATATTATTTAGAATTGCTAAGAGACTATAGAGTGTACTATGCAAATTCTTACATGTAAACTCATTTAGCTTTAGCATTCCTATTGAAAAGTTATTGTCAAGACCATTTAACCAAAGAAGAAATCAAGGCCCAAAATGGATAATCCAGCTTTCTTAATAACACTTTGCTTGTATGTGGTATATTTGGCTTGTAAAACTAGTAGAGCTGCATACTCTAAGCCATGTTCTTAATACATGCCATCACTGCCTTTTAAATCTAACATGGTACAGAGTTTAATATGATTTACTCATTTTTAAATTTACTCCTAATTATTGTACACATTAATTGTGCATCAACTATGTGCTCAATAGTAGGTTGCAATAAGTTTCTAGCTCATAAAAGCATTCACTGGGGCTGCCATTTTGAGAATAGACTGATCCAGACAAGTATAGAAGCAAAGATATCCATTACAGTCCAGGGAGGAGAAAATGAGGCTAGGTGATAAGATTAAACTTTGGTGGTGGTGAGATATAGTCAAATATAAATATAAATATAAATATAAATATAAATATAAATATATATATGATGATTTCAGAAGAGGTCCGAGATAGAAATACACATTTGGAAATCATCAGCTTACAAAATAATTCTATATATCATCTTTTGGTGTATCCCATGGTAAGATGAAGATAAATATAAAATAAAATCTCTTACTATAGTACTCTTGTGATATTACAATAATGCATTTGAATTATGACATTAGAAACAATGCATGTAAAACCATTATATAGTTAATTTAAAAGTCATAATTTAAAAATCTTTGGTGAGTACTATTTTTCAATCAGTTGTCCACTCACTCTAACTGAATTATAGCTTTATTTCATTGCCTATTGTTAATAGTTACAATATGTTAAAGTGATGATATAGCACTATTTCTTTTATATGGCAACCTACATTTTAACCATAAAATCTTAAATAGAAAGTGTAAAAAAAAATAAGGCATTAGTACAACTATTTTTTAAATCTTTTAATGAAAATAGTTTTCATCTACTGAATGTAACCATACACTAATTGGAAAATAAGAACTGAGTTTATCAGTTATAGTTATCAAAAATCGCAAAATTACTACATGGGCTTTTTCTACTAACACACATGAAAAACTTTATTCTAGCCTTTTTCTTTTTTTAAGCTTTTATTTTAAATTGAGGTATAATTTACAATGTTGTGTCAGTTTCAAGTGTCCAACAAAGTGAGTTAGTTATACATATATATGTATATATATGTGTGTATATATATATGTGTGCATATATATGTATATATATTCTTTTTCAGGTTCTTTTCCATTATAGGTTATTACAAGATATTGAATATAGTTCCCCGTGAAATACAATAGGTCCTTGTTGTTTACCTATTTTACATATAGTAGCGTGTATATGTTAATCCCAAACTTCTAATTTATCTGCCCCTCCCCCATTCCGCTATCTCCTTTGGTAACCGTAAGTTTGGTTTCTATGTCTGTGAGTCTATTTCTGTTTTGTAAATAAGTTCATTTGTATCATTTTTTTAGATTCCACAAATAAGTGATATCATGTGATACTTGTCTTTCTCTGTTTGACTTACTTCACTTAATATGAGAATCTCTAGGTCCATCCATGTTGCTGCAAATGGCAATATTTCATTCTTCTTTATTCTAGCCTTTTTCTAATAAAAAGTAGTTACAGGTTTTGTGACAACATGAATTGGAGAGGACTAGAGTTATTTAATCAGTGATTTTGAAATCAAAACTTGTCAAGACCCTGAAAAAGCATTAACAAGTAATGATGCCCTGAGCCATTCTGCAGTCAGACCACATGTTATGCTGTGCCATCACCACAGAAAGACGTGATGAAGTAAGAACTGCCTAATTCACTCCTTCAGCCTGTCCATTTCCCATAGCTAGGATAAGGTGCCTCAGATTAACCAGTGTCCTGTATGAAATGTATGGAGGATGCCCATCAGGGAAACTGCCTAATATGCCTAAGTAGTCCTAAAACAGGATATTTTTATAGGAAAATCACATTATTTATGAAAAAGTTCATCAAACTCTGTTGATTTTACTATCTGCAGCACTACTGGAGATTATTTACTTCAGAGTATTAACTTGAATAAAAATGTTCCCTATAGAACTTTTTATGCACTACAAATATTACATATATTGTCATACATTACATTATGTTACATTATATTGTGTTACATTATGTTATGTTATGTCATGTTGTATTGTGTCGTTATATGTTATATGCTGTATCATACTATATTATACTGTATTATATTATAATTAGATGCTTAGGATTAATGCTATCATTACTTAAATTATGGGCTTCTTTAAAACATTAAATTTCTATCAATTATATTTATTTACTTATACTGTTGAATTATGTCAATTACATCATAGGCAAGAGCTCCATTTATTAAGTAAACAAATGTATGAGTAAAAGTTAGGTCTTACTGAACAGTTGATTTGACATCAATACAGCTATTAAATATGTAGGCCTCTGATAAGTTCAGGTATCCATCTAAATAAAAAGGATACATTTCCCATTTGAAAGACACCTTGTCAGAGAACAGTACTGGAAATGGCACAGTCAAGTTTTATTTTGGTAACTATTATAGAAAATATAAAGTTTTATATGACCAAGCCTGAAACAGAATTACATATTATTTATTTTAGATACATTACTTTCAACAATGCTCCATGTGATACCTCTTCTGAGCTGTATAGCTGAATATTTCCAGTGTACTAAATGTTGATAATGGAGATTCTCTCAGAAGGCCCAGTTTCTTCCTCCTTTCCTAGACCTTTGATACCTCAATGTCCCAAGTGTCTATCAGCAAAACTGAAAATATAGCCAGCTCTCCTTTTGTGTAATCCTTCTATCATTGGAACACATGGCTATGCAGAAAATAGTTGACCAAAAGAGTGAGTAAACTACCAACTCCTATTTTTGTAGTTGTAATTGATTCAGTTTATAGTATAAAAATAATCTGAGTAGTTTATGTTCAGTTCATTTGTCTATTAGATTAAGTTCATGCCGTACTAGAAATCTAGGTTTGTTACCTTTCAAAGTAAGGCAGGAGCAGTTCAATCACATAATGGAATATCCATATATTCAGGAAGGTGATTTAGAAAATGTGATATGAAAAATCTCTCAACTGCGTTACTCTTATTATGGTTATTTTTTTCTTTAAAAATACTTTAGAAATGTTCTATGTAGGGATAGCCTACTTATCCTTACCCAATCTAGTGGGAAAAAAATGCTGTGTAAAATTTAGAAACGAATATTTTCTGTAAAATAGCAACTTAAAGAGGTTTCACATTCCTCTTTGAAGCCATTAAAAGGAATATCTGGACTTCTAATGCAAAATTAAATTTATCTTACATGGTACAGTAGCACAAAATTTAATTAAGGAAATAAAGATGTTCATAAAACTTTAAAAATTATCTTTCAATTTCTGTCACTTTTTTTTGGAAAAGAAAATTATGTGTAGTGTTTTTTAGTAACTTCATTCACAAAAGTACACTATCTTTATAAGAAAATGCTATGCTTGTGAAAGTCATTTTAAGTTGAAGTATTTACATTGTATGATAGTGATGGTAAACGCCATTTACATGGGTTTACACCCTAATTAACCCTAACTGGTAATATTTAAGCAGACTACTTGTTAAATGAAACATTATGATTACGTACTTGCATTAAAATAAATACACCTGATATTCCAATACTTCTCTTTTGCCTTCAGAATCCCTTCTCTGAGCAATAATATTCCATATGCATATTTTAATGATCTCTTTTCATGGAAATTGATGAAGTGTATATTCAAAAAGGACGTATCTTAAAATGAAGCAGTTTAGAATTATTGTGCTTAGAAAGATAAATGAGCAATGATCCTTACTTTTTAGAAATATCAATATGAAAATCCCTAAAATTTTAGTTTAGTTTAGATAAGTATACTTAACAGTACATACAAGCGGGGTCATTATTGTAAGGATGCATTTTGAAGCATAACTTTTCAAAAAAATAATGATAGAGAATAGAAAGTGTGGCAGGTAGGTAGCACACTGCCTGATACCATAATGCTATTTTTATCAGCGATGTAAATAAAAAATTCAGTCAGCATTTGCTTATTTTTTGACATCTTGCCAACAGCACGTTAGACTGAAATTTTTTGCACTGAATAAATGAAATGGAATATTTTGTGACACTGTGCTTAACGGAAAGCACAAACTTTGTTATGACTTATGCCTTTCAGATAACCTGTAGACCCCAAGTAGCTTCAAAAGCCATTTCTTCCCCTGCAGCAAGCAGACGGTATAGATAACCAGGGGCTCCTGTGTGTTTGGGTGACTCGGGTGACAACCTGGCAACTGGCAGAGGAAGGCAAGGTTGGTAGCCACATAGGCCTCCAGCTACACTCTTGATTCCGTGTCTAACTCCCTCTAGAAGAGCAGATCTTAAAGGAAGAAAGAGGGATTTTGACATGGAATCTGAATGTCACATCAAATGTTTCCAAATTTATTGGGGAAGAAGCGTATACCTGGGACTCATTTCTTAAATATTTCAGAATTTAAGCATAAGAACATGATTTGAGAATTTTCCCTTTGGAATAAAACTAAACTTGATATGCTTTGGGTGAGTTTTATCTGTTTTGTTTTTACCAACATGTGTTCCAGGAATGAAATTATTCCTCCTTTGAACTCTGAAAAATAGCATAATTCCTATTACCATGATTATCTGTAAAGTCTAGTGTGTCAGATTCAAGGATTTTGTGCCTGTCTTAATTCAGCCTTCCAACAGAGGAAAACTTTATTCATTCTTTCCCTATCCCCATGTGTGTCTAGGCACCTGTGTGTGTTTGTGTGGGTGGGTAGGAACTTAGCAGAGTATTTCCCCATGTCTTGATCACATTTATGAAATCATCTCTAAGACTGGGATTGTCAATAAACAGCAACAAGATGGCCATTCTTGATCTGTTTAGAAAATCATTTTACTTGATATCCAACTAACTGGGTCTGGTCTTTGAAAATAAGTTATTAACCATAGAGGGGAAAATGAGTAAATGTTAAAAGCATTATGTTTTGCTCAAATCATTGCATTCAGCTGCAATGGATCATAAATATCAATTCAGTAAAATCCAAATCATTGTACTCACTTATGCATTCCCTTCTCCTGATTTTCTTCATTCTAATAAATAAATAAATAAATAAATAAGAACAGGTAATCATATGGACACAATCTGATATTGTTTGAAAACATTTTAGTAGGTTTCATTGGAAAAAGTGGTTAATGAGGAGAAGGAACATGTCTGCCCTGTTCAATACTGAATCTCCAATTCCAATCATTGTGCCTGACATATGGAAAATTTTTTTTGCTTTTTTTGTTTAAATTTTTTTTCTTTTTAAAGTAAATTGTTGGTGAATGAGGGGAAAAAGAAGATAGAGAAATTTTTATGTTACATTATAGACGATACGAAATAGAAATTTTGGAACAGGTTTTACATTGCAAGTGCTGTAGATTTTATTTAGAATCTATAGAAAAGGAAAAATGGAAGCAGGTCTTTATTAAATAGAAGAATCTGTTATGAGAACATGGATGGACATCTTTTGAGTGTTTCCTAAAGCAAAATTATTTACTTTTGAGAAACTTTAAATTAGACAGATGAAGATAAACTTGTAATGCGCTAAAATTAAATGAGTGCAAGACAAAACCCAATTTGTATGGATAAAGAATTAAGAATCTAAATATGTCAATGGACTGTAGATATCAATTAAGAAGAGATGAATACATGCACTTTCATAGGCTCATGGCTTCTGCTTATTAGCTTTAAAGGATGGTAAAAGAAAGAATAACTCATTTGGCAGGTCAATATTAGAATTTTATCGATTTCATAATGTCATGTCATGGATCTCCAAAACTATCCATGTATGTTCTGTATATGAATCTTGGAAGAATATGCATTTCCTGTCAATGTGAGTTATCTTAAAGGTAAAATTACATTTAATGCATAATTTTCTTCTTTTTCCTTAACATGCTGTATTAATTTTCTAGGGCTGCCATAAAAAATGACCACAAACCAGGTGGCTTAAGACAATAGAAATTTATTCTCTCACAGTTCAAGAGGCCAGAGTCCAAAGTCAAAGTGCCAACATGATTGGTTCCCTCTGGAGGCTCTTGGGGAAAAATCTTCGACTTGCTTGCCTCTTTCCTAGCTTCTGGTGGTTTCCAGCCATCTTTGGCATTCCTTGGCTTCAAGTGGCATAACCCCAAACTCTGCCTCTTGGAAATGTCTTTGAAATACACTTTAGAGATGTAAGATTTTGGCTCAAAACATTATTGTGAATATAGCATTCCTTGTGTAGGGGAGTATATGTTACTTTAAAAAAGATGCAATAAACTGATATGTCTATAAATTGAGAATTTTACTTAATTCAACTTTTTGAATTAAGTAATTTTTTCCTTAATTTTTTTGATTATTTTTTTAATTCAGTAATTAACCCATACAAATTTAGGTTTCCTTAATAAAAAACACAGACTTAAGTTATCTGTGTCATTTCGTTTTTTAGTATAATTTCATGTTTATAGTCAGAAGAATTTGTAGATAATGCAATCCTGTGTTTCATTTCACCTTTATATAAAATATATATTAGCCATAAAAAGGAACAAAATTGGGTCATTTGTAGAGATGTGGATGGATCTAGAGACTGTCATACAGAGTGAAGTAAGTCAGAAAGAGAAAAACAAATATTGTATATTAATGCATATATGTGGAACGTAGAAAAATGGTACAGATGAACCGGTTTGCAGGGCAGAAATAGAGACACAGATGTAGAGATCAAACCTATGGACACCAAGGGGGGAAAGCGGCAGGGGTGGTGGTGGTGTGATGAATTGGGAGATTGGGATCGACGTGTATACACTAATATGTATAAAACGGATAACTAATAAGAACCTGCTGTATAAAAGAAAAATAAAATTCAAAAAGAAAAATATATATATTAAATCTAAATTTTGCTTCCTTATTTTGGTATTGTAGAAATTCATAGAGATTTACATGTACTAATACATATAGGTGACTCTGCCATAAAATCCCAGTTTATAGAAGGTGACTATTATTGCATATGCTTTTTGAATAATAAGCATTTAAAAATTGAGACTATAAATGCACCTCATACCACCTTACTGTAATTCAGTTTTTCAGCCTTTTCTTGTTTTATGCTCTAGCTTCCAATCCTGGAATATGTACTGATATCTCATTTCCTGATGACAAGGATGCAGAGTATTGTATTGCATTTCCGAGCAAATGTCTCTACCAGAACATAAGATAAATATAGAAATTAAGCAAAACTTTATCTTACTCTACCAAATTGAAAACTTTGTTTACACTTGGAAAGCAAAATGAAGATTTTATGCACTCATATAGAAAATAATTTTCTTCATTTCTGAAAGGGGTTTGCTTACAGCACACATTCATTCATTCTGTCAGATAGCTGGCTAACAGACATGTTTTAGCAGCTCTTGTGAGCCAGGTGCCCAAATCAGTATACTTACTTACTGCATACTGCCCGAGCTTTTCACATCTGTTATGCAGAGTGATACAGATAATTTCATGCACTTTATCTTTTGAATTTTATGTTGCACACTATCATTCAACTTCTCAAATATAATTGTCAACACTGCTCTTAAATAAATACTATCAACTGTATACTTACTAGGCTTACCATTCAGCTGCCTCTAGATACATTTATTACATATTTTACTAACTTTGCACCCCAGTTTAACAGTTGTTAAGTAATTTGTATGTTTCACATGGTGGTTTTGGTTTGAAATAAAAAGCTCTTTTACACCAGAGGTTTTAGGTTCGTTTTGTTTTGTCTCGGTTTTACTGTTAAATGGATAAAGATTCTAGAAGGACAAATGTACATTACCACCCTGGTTAAAAGGTAAATGAAACTCTAATTGCTAGCTCACAATTGACAAGCTATAGTTATTTAACACATCATCAGGCGTGGGTAACTTTTGGAGCATTAAACAGGAAGTTGTGTTTCAAGTCATTCTTAGTCACTGATAGTCTCTTTGTGCAGTTTAATAGAGTGTACCCCCATATAAGCAGAGCTGTGATGTTTGGATTGGCTTTTTAAAACAAATTATACACTTTTGCTCTCTGCAGGCCTAAAACTATAGAATGTCTATGACAATAGCTTCAAGAAACAGTGCTTTCTTATAAAAAGAAAATGAAGGAAGAAGTATCTGAAATATACCTATGGAAACAAACTGAATTTGGTTTTTCAAAACCATGCTATGCTGTGGAAGCAATGTCACAGAAAAATGGTTAGAGGAAATCTGAATCAGCATGAAATGAGATATTTTGAGGGTTATTGAACACTTCATTTTCATGGAAATAGGACAAGTTTATTTAGCACAGGTGTTTCTGTAATTGTGATGCATTAGCAAAATTAGCTGTGCTCAATGGCCCTCACACTTGATCTGCCACCTGTACCTGAAATGGTCTACTGTTACTACCAAGAGATTGAACGTGAAGCATGTACTGTAGAATTAATTTCAAAACCTATTTGTGGTTATATTGCCTTCTTTTGTCAAATAAAACTGGTCTTCCAACATTGTCTTTTTTTTTTTTTTTTTTTTTTTTTGCGGTACGCGGGCCTCTCACTGTTGTGGCCTCTCCCGTTGCCGAGCACAGGCTCCGGACGCGCAGGCTCAGCGGCCATGGCTCACGGGCCCAGCCGCTCCGCGGCATGTGGGATCCTCCCGGACCCGGGCACGAACCCGCGTCCCCTGCATCGGCAGGCGGATTCTCAACCACTGCGCCACCAGGGAAGCCCTGTCTTCTTTTTTATTTCTGAAGGAAAAAAAAACAAACAGGAAAATGAGCATAATGTGATAAACTCTGACCCAAGTTGGAGAGCAAAAACTTTCAGAAAAAGCAAAGCAATTGTACAGGTCACAGTTAAAGTTGTAGCGTTTTCTAATACTGAAGTGGTGCCCAACATTTAAAATTGCTTTCATACTGAGAGACTGCTTGTTCATTAATCTCTGAGGATTCTAGATTAAAAATTCAAAGGCCCTGGGTCCAGACTATTAAATGTGACTGATAGTATCCCAGTGACACTGCTTCACATTCAACTTTTCCAACCATTGATCAGATGGCTAAGAGGCATGAAAGATACATGGTTTTTTAAGGAAAGCTAATGTTATTTAAAATACCAGTGTACAGTGCTTGAATTTTCAGAGAACATAAATATTAGATGATACAGAGAATATTCCTTAATAATCAGCAGAAGTAAATGTATTATTGTTTTTCTCATTTTGAAAAAATGTAGAAGGTGCCACGAAATCATTAATATTTTACTTAAACTTGTTTCCAAACCACTGAATTCAAAAGAGGACTGCCAAAGTCACTGGAATTTGATGCTTTAGAATTGACAGCCTTGACTGAATTTTTAAAAATCAAATAAATACATAGTATAAACTATTATATTCACTTCCTTCATTAGAAATTAAATATATATGCAAACAATATTCTTAGGTCGGATAGTTGATTAGATGACTAAAACATTATTTCCCAACTAATTGCTTTGTCATTGTTAAGATAAATCTTCAAAGAGTTTGGCTGCTTTTTAAATTTAAAATATGACTTGTAATTTGCAGGTTATAAAATTGATAGTTATAATTAGATTTTTTACAGAAAAAATCTAAATGATTACAGGAAACTGTTTTAATATGTCAAATTAATTCAATGGTACCAGCAGTTACATAAATGTTATATTAGTACTTGGGAATATGTGTGTGCGGCCTACTTTTTAATTATCAAGCCCAAAATTGATCATTGGCAAATAGTCAATTAATTATGTTCCCTTTCATTGGGACCACAAGTGAATTCATTCCTGTCTCTATTTCTGGACAAATCTAGAAAAACCTCCCATAGTAACTAAGTCTTTTGCCAGCTAATATATTAATATTTTCAGGGAAACAACTGCTCTAATATGTATTTCTTTTTTTCTTTTTAAGTCTTTATTGAATTTGTTACAATATTGCTTCTGTTTTATGCTTTGGTTTTTTGGCCATGAGTCATGTGGGATCTTAGCTCCCTGACCAGGGATTGAACCCACACCCCCTGCATTGGAAGATGAAGTCTTAACCACTGGACCACCAGGCAAGTCCCACCTAATAGGTATTTCCTGTTTGGAGTTATAACTTCGTGTCTTGTTATCTCAGCTATTTCATCAACCAGCAGTGTTATGGAAATGTGACTTCATATTTGGTTTTTAATTCGTTCAATTGAAAAAAATAAATAATAAGTATTATTTGCTGTTGACTTAAGATTCTGAGATATTTGACATCTCTGACACAGAGCAAATACTGTGCAAGTCCTTCATAAAAAAGATGATGCTATTCTCCAGACTCCAAAATGTAAACTCGGTTTCCAAGATGTGTTTACCAAATAATGACTCTATTTTGTGAACAGATCAGGACAATCACAACCTGCTTACTCAGAGCATTGAGCCTCGTACCCCCATGATTTTATCAAATTGTATTTGTCCAGTTCTTTCTGGTTCTTTTACCTTACTGTGGACTCCAGTGTCAAACAGTAAGGATCATAAGAGTTAACTCTTTGAGCTATTTTGGCCCTTGTTGCAATCTGAAAAGTCTTTATCTCTGCATTATCACTTCATCTGTTATCTATGTATTACAACTGATCACATGTTATTATATGTAATTCAGTCTCCATAGTTCATATCTTGAAATAACCTTTAGGGCATCTCTTGATTTCTTAATATCAATGAAAGAACTTTGTTATTGCAGTTGCCATCATATTCATTATCTTTTTATCTTCATTAAATATCATTTATATCATCAGTTCTATGTCTGGTATAAGGTGGGAACTAAACATGCGTAAAATGAGTAATTGAATAATGAATGAATATGTCAGTCTCTGCACCCAGATCACTTTTTCAAGTACTTTTTTAATAGAATGAGAGTACCCTGCCAGATCTAGACTAACTACTCATTCTCCCTGGGCTTGTATTGATAAGAGAATAACATCACATTCTGAGCTCAGTTTCCAAGATGTCTGAAATAGCCACAAACAATATTTAACAATTCCTGAAGATAACAGAGGTTATACGTATTAAAGCCCCTTTCCTTTTTTAACATAACTGTGCTTTGATGAAAAAAACCCAAAGCTTCATGTTCATAAATAGAAACAAGTTTTTTGTTTTTTTTTGTTTTTTCGGTAACGCGGGCCTCTCACTGCCGTGGCCTCTCCCGCTGCGGAGCACAGGCTCCGGACGCGCAGGCTCAGCGGCCACGGCTCACGGGCCCAGCCGCTCCGCGGCATGTGGGATCTTCCCGGACCGGGGTACGGACACGCGTCCCTTGCATCGGCAGGCGGACTCTCAACCACTGCACCACCAAGGAAGCCCAGAAACAAGTTTTATTTGCAGTATATAATACATTCAAATTAGATGCTGGGATATGCATATAGACAGATATTACAATTTTTATTTTACCACATAGGTACTTATTTAGCACTACTTTGTAATGCCGATTTAAAACACTTTCTAATCCTTTTTATCTAACAGATAAAAGTTTCAAGAGTAACACAAAGAAACAAAAATTTTCACTTGTTCAAGTGAAATGATATTGTCAGCCATAATCAAGCACCTTTTTAAAAGATGCTTTTATGGGTTTGTCAAGAGTTTAGCTACTCTATAGAATTGCTGCCTTGCCATTCTTTCTGTTTGGCCAAGCAGCCTGGGGTGACTTTCTTTTTTTTTTTCAATAAACTTATTTATTTATTTATTTTTGGCTGCACAGAGTCTTCGTTGCTGTGCGCGGGCTTCCTCTAGTTGTGGAGAGCGGGGGCTACTCTTCATTGCAGCGCGTGGGCTTCTCATTGCAGTGGCTTCTCTTGTTGTGGAGCACGGGCTTTAGGCGCAAGGGCTTCAGTAGTTGTGGCACTTGGGCTCAGTAGTTGTGGCTCACGGGCTCTAGAGCACAGGCTCAGTAGTCGTGGTGCA
>NC_041217.1:12198510-12204832 GCF_002837175.3 Physeter macrocephalus | reverse complement strand
GGGCTTAGCTGCTCCACGGCATGTGGGATCTTCCTGGACTAGGGTTTGAACCCGTGTCCCCTGCATTGGCAGGCAGATTCTTAACCACTGCACCACCAGGGAAGCCCTTCGGGTGACTTTAGACTGACACTAGACCTTCCAACAAGTACACGCCCTAGAGAGCATCCTACAGAATCACAAGGAAATGTATGTAACTGATGCGCTTTCTCCAACAGCTCTGTGACCACTGGTTTCTCCTGCTTCCCTGAGTCCACCCCTTCTGTGTCCTTCAGATAAGGCCCCATATAACTTACCAAAACCCCACTGTTTTGGTTTGAATCAACCAATTCTGCCTTAACCCAGGAACCCCAAAGCACTTTACCCACTGACCCTAATAAAGGCCTGTTCTCTAGATCCTGCCTTTCTCTGCCTTGACCTCCTCATGTGGCTCAGAAGGCATGCAGGGTACCTCTTCCAGGGTATGTGAGTAATCCATTTCTCCATTTCAGTTTCTTTTGTGGTCTGTTGTTGATCTGCGGCTCACCATGGGGCACTCTGTGTTCCACTTACCAAGCATCAATTTGACAATTTCATAACAGAGGTCAAAGGCAAAAGACTTCACAAATGAGATGAAATTTCAAATAGCGGTTTTTTTGTGGTGAATAAGGGTCAGCCTTATGTTTCTGATAATGACAGTGTACATATTTTAGAATAACTCAAACTAGCTTTCACATGGAAGTGAAAAAAACAGTCAAAAGTTGACAGGCTATGATCTAGGAGAGAAAAGGAATCGAGAGGCAAGGACTGCAAATGCCCGGGAGAATTTCTTAGTCAGGATGGGGGCTACTAGCTGGTGGTGGTACATTCTTGCTGGTCCTGAAGGACTAATGAAGCCACATTTGGAGATGAGGACCCACAGTGTGAGGAACTAGTTTGGACCAGGACACTAAAGCTTGCTGGTATACTGAAGTAGTAAAAAGTTATCAGAATTAAACCAATTACCACATGCAGCCTGGCTGCTATCCACTTAAATAGCCCAGAAAATCTCACACTCTGAGTTTGTATTAAAGTAACTCAGGATTTCATTGCCCTTATCCTCCTGGGCAAAGCAAATAATAATCATCTGAGGAAGAAAACATCATTTAAACCTCCAGATACTACTGCCAAAAACAGTTGCTCACGTATCATATCTTGCAAATACATTCAAAGATATATGGATAAATGAAGGGACACTGTAGAGGGAATATAAAAAATAAAATAAAATAAAATTTAAATTTTATTTTAAAATTTAAAACATAAAATTTAAACATAAAATTTAAAAATTTTAAAAAGACGTCAAAGTAACTATATTTACTATGCTTGAGGAGATGGAGTAAGCTTGGAAACTTCAACAAGAAAGTAATAACTATAAAAAGTGACAGATTAGATTAAGTAAAGCCACAGAGAAATTCACAGACAAAAATATAAAGAAAAAAAAAACTCAATAGATTAGTTTAACAGCAATTAAACATAGCTAAGTAAAGAATCAGAGATTTGGAAGTGATACCATAACAAACTAACCAGAAAGTAACATCCTTATGGGCAGAAACATAGTCTGTTTTGTTTCTGGTTAATACTTGTGCCTGCATCCAAATGTAGTCTAGCACATAGTAAACACTATTTAAATGACTAACTCGAATGAAAAAAGGACTTGGTTACTTTCTGAGAAAATTGAGACTCAGATACTTTAAGTAACTTAAAGAAGTATAGCTTAAAAGTCAGGAGTTTAAGCTCTTCAGAGAGAAAATGTGGGTTTAAATCTAGGTTTTGCTGCTTCCTACCTATGTAATTAGGTATATTTCTTAAATACTCAGTACCTCATTTTCCTTACCTTTAAGTTGGGATTATAATAGTAACTGTACATGTTTGGATTAAATAATTTTTTATATAATGTGCCTAGTATAGTTGTTGAGGCATATTAACAATTCAATATATTTAGTTATTTTATAGTAACCTACAGTTTCACAATTGTAAATACAGGATCATCATTTTTCTGGAAAGAGAGAGACAGAAAGAGAGTTTGAGAAAAACAGAAAGAGATTAAGCTGTTAAAATGCCTAAACAAGGATTGATTTTAATATAAACTTATTAATAGCTTCTTGTTCATAAGACCTGATCTTAAAATCAGATAGACAAAAGAATGGCTTAGGAGGCTGACCAAATAAAGTTCTATAATGAGAGTGGAATAATCATGTAAATACAGGGATTTCTTTGTTTGGATCACAGCATCATAAGTGAAAGCACAGACACCAGATAGATTATATAGATGAACAGACAGGCAGACAGTCAGGCAGATATATATATATATGTATATATATATATATATATTCATGCATGGATAGATAATTTTTTTAATTCTACTAAGCATAAATAGATTTCTTTGTTATTGTAACAGAGTAACACCATTGTTTCTCTTTTTTAAAGACAGATACACGATTGACTGAGCTTTTTACGCTTAAAAATTACTCAAAATTTTAATTTTGTATTTAATTTTTAGAAATTGAGGAAAATAATTATTGTGAAATATTCAAGTTTCCCAAGCAATTTACCTTTGAAAATAATAATTTGATGAGCCCTTTGAATGTAATTGGTACTTCATTTTGGTTAAATATTTATTAGTATACCCTTGAACCAAGTGGCTTTTATAGTTCTGTATTTTAGAAGGAAATACCAGAAAGTTAATTGAGAGTCCTAGAGAAATGTTATTGGTATGAAAATGTGTGAAACAGAAAAACATTACTGGTGTCCACCATTACACAGGGAAAATAAATATCTTATGTAATTATCTTTTAAATTCAGATTACACTTGTGCCAATTGAAAGCATTCCTAAGTACTAAATTATAGAGTTACAAACAGATTAATTAAAGAATGATTATATTCAGTGTGAAATAATTCCTAGAGAAAAACAATTCATTTAGTTGAAGTTCTCCATTTATTTATTTATTTTTGGCCACAGCTTGCTGGATCTTAGTTCCCTGACCAGGGATTGAACCTGAGCCATGGCAGTGAAAGTGCCAAATCCTAACCACTGGATCACCAGGGAATTCCCTCTCCTTTTATTTTAAGTTGGTTATTTACTAACCAGTAAATCCTAACAAAAGACTAAGATAAAAATACTGAAACATAGCTAAGTGTTAGTTACCTTTGTAAAAATAAATACAACTAAAATTATACCATAAATTCATGGTAAAAATATACTGGAGATCACAAAAATTAGTATTAACCTGGGGAATCTCTAAACACGAGGGCATAAATATGGATCTGTTTTATTTTTCTAATTTGATCTCCTGATTGTGCTATGTAGACTCTTCTCTTTTTATCACTCAGTAGCATGTCTAATAACAAATGGGCCTTGTTTCATAAGTTTACAGTTAATTTTCATAGAATAGTAATAGTCTTATTTCATAATCAAAGTTTCAGTTTGATTTGTCTTAAAACATCACCGAAATTCTACTCATAGTTTAGTTCATTTGCTTATTTTTCAATGGGCTTGAAGTGGAGGAGGAAAGTTTTTCTGTGCGTTTCAGCTCTAGTGTTGGGGCCGAAAAGAGTTAGAGAAGGTGGATCTCATTTAGGGGTCTGTGGTGACCAGTTGTCTTGTCTGAGGGAGCCTTACCGAGGAGCCCTCACCAGCCTCATAGCTGGCTTCTGCAGTGGGGTACTGAGTAGATTCTCCTGAAGTCTGGGGGGCCACCCTCTCCTGATGTTCTCTGGTACAGTAAATGGAGCTTTATCTAGACTTAATGTTCCTCTTCCCTTTCTTCTCCAGCTCTCACCAAATGAGGTGCACCTCACATACAAAGAGCTATTCTCCACTTGTGAGTGCCTCTTATAGAAGCGACAACAAGGTGGATCAAGCCCAGCTACCTGTGTCGGTGAGCCGTCACACGATGAGAGACTCAAATTGGAAAGGTATGGGGTCTGACTGCAGTAAAGTCTCTCACACCTTTTCCTCTGCACAGGTTGGTGTAGGTGCTGGAAAGCGTGGCCACTGTGCAGACACACATCCACTCAGGGGAATGGCCTTTCCTCTTTTAGAGAGAATCTTCTGGAATCTCTATCGGTTGGCTTTGGGAAGGAGAAGAATCCCTCTTTTACAAAGAGGAGGAAATAACCTGATTTGTGGGTCAATTCCACAAATCAATATACTTTCTTCCCTCTTCTCTGACTGTTGATGAGAAGGGTGGTCATGGTAATTTGGGCAAATGTACAGTTCAGAGTGAAATCTGTAGGGAGGGGGCAGGTCTTGACTGCTAAAAATGGGTATTATAACTTAAAAGGTGGGAAATATAGTGCTTTTTCATTAATTTAGGCTCAGGTCTCAATTTCAGAATTACAGGAAAATCTCATCTCTCTGTCTCTTTCTGAAATATTTAATTTTAATTATTACTCCATTAAATCATTAGATCTATATCTGTATCTATAACATCTATATTTCTCTTCCTAGCTATTTGAATATATATGTGTGTATATATTCATATATATATATATATATATATATATATATATATATACACATAGACACATATAGCTTTACTAGAAGTCTGCAGACAACTGTGGAATCAATATGCCTAGTATGAATTTTAATGAAAGAAACAATGTTCTGATCCCCATCTTCAGGAATTCAAAAATAGATATTGACTCTTCTGACTATGGTTGGAGAAAGTGAGTGTGGTATAGTCTATTAGCTCAAAGTTTTCTCATGCTTTTGATAATACTCCTGTTTGTTGATGGTTCACAATGACAAGTCTGTTCCAGCAAAGTTTTTTAATAGTTGCTATTAGTGAAAGTATCTCTTTATGGGTGCACAGTTTCTCTGGTTATCATTGCCAGTGACAATGATATTTGTTTAGAATCTCTTACTATTCTAAACAGTAATTGAAGCTTTCACTTAACATCTTTGAAACCACTGTCCCCTACTTTTTAAAATATGTTTAAAATATGTTTATTTAATTTTAAATATGTTAATATTTAATGTTAAATATCACAGAAAACTAAGAAGTAGGAACTTTTTGACATGGAAAAAATTCACAATTGGCTTAAATTTGTTTTTAATTTTATAAGCTTTCAGGAAATTTGCAGTAAGTTTATTTAAACTTTCAAATATTTTTGTATTATACATTCAAAATGTGACTTTTTCAATATATACTAATAAAACTCAATATTTTCTGAAATGAAATAACATTTCAGAAATAACTGCTAATGGTTAAAATTAGAATAAATCCTTATGTTATTAATATGTGTTCAAATACTCACATGGAATCTTTTAAGAGTGGGAAATCTATTGAGATAAAATCATGTATGATGTGTGAACCATTTTTTTTAATCCTGAAGTTTTCTTTTTTTAATTTATGAATTTTATTTTATTTATTTTTTTTATACAGTAGGTTCTTATTAGTGATCAATTTTATACACATCAGTGTATACATATACATCCCAATCGCCCAATTCATCACACCACCATCCCAACACCCCTGCAGCTTTCCCCCCTTGGTGTCCATACGTTTGATCTCTACATCTGTGTCTCAACTTCTGCCCTACAAACCGGTTCATCTGTACCATTTTTCTAGGTTCCACATACATGCGTTAATATACGATATTTCTTTTTCTCTTTCTGACTTACTTCAATGTGTATGACAGTTTCTAGCTCCATCCATGTCTCAACAAATGACCCAATTTTGTTCCTTTTTATGGCTGAGTAATATTCTTTTGTTTATGTGTACCACTTCTTCTTTATACATTCGTCTGTCAATGGACATTTAGGTATCTTCCATGACCTGGCTATTGTAAATAGTGCTGCAATGAACATTGGGGTGCATGTGTCTTTTTGAATTATGGTTTTCTCTGGGTATATACCCAGTAGTGGGATTGCTGGATCATATGGTAATTCTATTTTTAGTTTTTTAAGGAACCTCCATACTGTTCTCCATAGTGGCTGTATCAATCTACATTCCCACCAACAGTGCAAGAGGGTTCCCTTTTCTCCACACCCTCTCCAGCATTTGTTGTTTGTAGATTTTCTGATGATGCCCATTCTAACTGGTGTGAGGTGATACCTCATTATAGTTTTGATTTGCATTTCTTTAATAATTAGTGATGCTGAGCAGCTTTTCATGTGCTTCTCGGCCATCTGTATGTCTTCTTTGGAGAAATGTCTATTTCGGTCTTCAACCCACTTTTGGATTGGTTTGTTTGTTTCTTTAATATTGAGCTGCATGAGCTGTATATTTTGGATATTAATCCTTTGTCTGTTGATTCCTTTGCAAATATTTTCTCCCATTCTGAGGGTTGTGTTTTCGTCTT
>NC_041217.1:12197147-12197661 GCF_002837175.3 Physeter macrocephalus | reverse complement strand
TTTCACAATATTGATTCTCCCAATCCAAGAACATGGTATATCTCTCCATCTGTTGGTATCATCTTTAATTTCTTTCATCAGTGTCTTATAGTTTTCTGCATACAGGTCTTTTTTCTCTCTAGGTAGGTTTATTCCTAGGTATTTTATTCTTTATGTTGCAATTGTAAATGAGAGTGTTTCCTTAATTTCTCTTTCAGAGTTTTCATCATTAGTGTATAGGAATGCAAGAGATTTCTGTTCATTAATTTTGTACCCTGCTACTTTTCCAAATTCATTGATTAGCTCTAGTAGTTTTCTGGTGGCATTTTTAGGATTCTCTATGTATAGTATCATGTCATCTGCAAACAGTGACAGTTTTACTTCTTCTTTTCGATTTGTATTCCTTTTATTTCTTTTTCTTCTCTGATTGCCGTGGCTAGGACTTCCAAAACTATGTTGAATAATAGTGGTGAGAGTGGACATCCTTGTATTGTTCCTGATCTTAGAGGAAATGCTTTCAGTTTTTCACCATTGA